>NC_086243.1:60000-360000 GCF_036321145.2 Pelmatolapia mariae | reverse complement strand
TTACCTGCTTTTCCTGCTGTTGGAGTGCTGATTGTGGTTGATGAGACTACTCTGAAACTGATAAATGAGCTTATCTTTCTGCTTCTTTAACTCTTTCTGTTGCCCCTGATGTTATTCTGGTCTTTCCACGTTCCCTCTAACCCCGAGTCTCTCATTCTCTCGTCCATATATCTCACTGCCAGCAGGGTGCATTCTGAGTATGTGTGGGCAGCAGCCAATCAGAAAACAGCAGCCTTTGCGACACTGGTGGCACACACATGTTCAGCCTCACACTCTCATACTGACTCACTTTTTACAGGCTACATAGCAAATGATGCTCTCGCTGTCTCTCTCTCTCTTTCTCCAACAGAGAGAGAGAGAGGCACATCTGTCATCTGCTACTCTCTCATCCAGCCAGAGGATTTCTGTATGCTAAAACTTGATAATCTCCTGGCAACGCATGGTCCCTGCAACGCTGAGATTTAATGTTTTTTATGTTCAAAGTTTCTTTGCAGTCCTTGTGCTTCATGTAAGGCTTGAAAAAGCTGGTACTTGCGTGCTGGTTTCTATGTAATGTTGGGTTAAGAATGTTATATAATCTCTGATGTCACGTCAAGCACATCAATGGAGGGTTTTTTTTCTGAATTCAGAATAGTAACAGAGAGTGTCAGCCAGGCCTCAGGATGGAACATGAAAATATCAGTGATATGAAATAAAACATTAAGCTGTCACCATGATGAAAGTGTCCTGAAGGAGTATATAGTATAACCAACACACCACAGGCCCTTTTCTGTGTTATTCTCACAATATCAAGCATCTGAACTGGATCTTATGTATGAACTGAATTCCCTTTATTGTCATTGTACACAGTACAACGAGATTTAAAGATAACTTCTCTTTAAATGCAAACAGTAAAATAAGAAAACAACTCTAAGTACTAATGTGTTTCAGTTCCATCAGAGATGCAGCACTGATAGCACTGTTTACTCCAAAGGACATAGAAACATTTTCCAAAAAGAATTTCACATTTCAATTAATCTGACCACAGAACAGGTTTCTACTTTGCTTCAGTTCATTTTAATGTAGTTTTCTCTGGTAGCTCGATCGTAGACATGCCCTCAATAAAATGTTAAACTAGGGACGATCGTGGCTCAAGAGTTGGCAGTTCGTCTTGTAATCGGAAGGTGGCCGGTTCGAGCCCCGGCTCCGACAGTCTCGGTCATTGTGTCCTTGGGCAAGACACTTCACCCGTTGCCTACTGGTGGTGGTCAGAGATACGGGCGGTTGCCCGGGGCGGCATCGTGGTGGGGGGCGGCATCACGGGCATCGGCAAAAAAAAAAATTGCTCGTACTCATGCTGCCAGCGCATATTGGGAATGGCATAGGCACCGATCGGTTTTCTATCGCCCATTTGCTGGGAGTAAGGGCGCCCTCCGTTTGCGAGGTGCCCCTGCTGCTTGCGGCACAGGGAGGAGAGGGCGGGGCGGCGGGGGATTCTCTGGCTGGCTGGAGCAGCGTCTAATAACCAACTCGCAAAATAAAACAAAATAAAAACAAACCAACAAACACGAAAACAGCAGACATTATGATACAGACTTATAATTTGCACCGATGTTTTATCGAAATTCTATAAGTGAGCGCGAGAGCCCTCGGTGCGCCTGCTCGCTGCTGAAGTCAAAGTAAACTTTATTGTCATCTCCGCTACATACAGTCCAGTATATAGAGAGACGAGACGACGAGGCTCCAGTTACAGCAGTGCAAGTAAACAAACAATAAATATTTAAGAGTAAGAAAATAAATATACACTTTAGGACCAGGGGTAAAGGGATCAATAACAATTTAAAATGTATATTTTATATTTTGTTGCTTTAAAGTCTCACACACAACCCGTTTTTAAAGTTTAAATAAAGAGAAAAGAAGAGGAGTGTAGCGACTTCCACAGTCGCTAGAGGCCGGGGACTGAGCCTATTTGCCTGACGCGCTGTCAACTTTACGCAATAATGCGAGAGGTGGAATTGCTTGTTTGTTTATTAAAGTGCTTGAAAAGTTTACAGAGCAATGTGATCGGCTCGCGATTCAAACTCTTAAAACATCACAGCTCTAATGCAACAAGGGGAAACTCGTTGTGCTGCGGTCAACAAAAACTACGGCTACCCAGCCCTCCTCTCTGTCAAAATCAAACCAGTGAAAGACAGACTGACAACGCCCTCTTAATGTCACCGCTAGCACCCACGTGACTCCCGTTACACATCACCATAGCAACCAAACAAATGAAAACCCAGTGATCATTAAAATTCAATACATTTAATTATGGCTCCTACAAGGAGAAGCGAGCAAAAGCTACAAGTAAGCAGCTGTGTGATTGGATAATGGCAGGTCATGTATCCTAAAACATTAAGAATCAGAATACTTTCTTAATCCCTAAGGAAATTATGTGGGTTACAGTTCCTCCAAGAAGAAATGGTAAAAATAGTAACAGTAACAGACTAAACTCCAAACAATATATACAATAATATAATATTAATTAGTCAGTGTCAATTGTTGATTTGTCCTGTTCTCATTGTATGACGAATTATGATGTCTGTTTGGTAGCCGTTTGCATGCTATGCATACTCTCTCTCTCTTCATATGTGTGTGTGTGTGTGTGGGGGGGGGGGGGGGGGGGGGGGTGTAACAGGCTAGGACCGCCACTGGTCAGAGGGCCCGGTGGCGCCAGTGTCCGGCAGCCTCGCCTCTGTCAGTGCGCCCCAGGTCAGCTGTGGCTACAATGTAGCTTGCCATCACCAGTGTGTGAATGTGTGGATGACTGGATGTGTAAAGCACTTTGGGGTCCTTAGGGACTAGTAAAGCGCTATACAAATGCAGGCCATTTACCTTGATCAAAATTTAAGCAGAATACCAACTGATAAACTGTATGAACCTGTGGACACTTCTTGGTCCAGACGTGCAACTGCAGATGCTTGTTTCAGTTGGCCAAACAGTTCCTGGTGACGATGGCCGTTTATCAATGTCCAAGTACGTGAGTACGTACTCCCGTGTGTTCTCGGTGAGTACGTACTCGCCGAGAACACACGGGAGTACGTACCCGCTGAGAACGCGAGCACGGACTTGCGATATGTACAATTGGAACACCTGCGTACGTGATGTCACAGGTCCGGAGTTTTCACTGCCGTCCCCTCTTAATTTAACTGTGAGTAACATGTTATGAAGCTTAACTTTAATCACAGCCAAA
This sequence comes from Pelmatolapia mariae, assembly GCF_036321145.2. NCBI lineage: Eukaryota > Metazoa > Chordata > Actinopteri > Cichliformes > Cichlidae > Pelmatolapia > Pelmatolapia mariae. The sequence continues at coordinate 356,789 of NC_086243.1, read as the reverse complement.
CCGGTTTACTCAGGGACAGATAAAACACTGAAATAAACCAAACATTAACATTTAGAAGTGATCTAAGTGACTTATATATCATTTTTAACCTCAGTAGTGAAACCTCTATTAATAAAAATAGTGTACATGTACATACGTGTACATACCTTAATAAAAACAAGCAGGTGAGATGTTAGAACGCTTTTATTTCTATTCTAGTGGACACTCAATACTATAGACAGCTGCTGGAGTTTCTTTAACCTGAGTAGTGAGAAGTCCGCGGGGGGGGGGGGGACGATGTGCCGGGAGTCCGCTGTTGAGTTTTGGACGAAATGCATTCTGGGATATATAGCTGTCCCAAGTCCACACCGATGCATGCTCGATAAAACGGGCGGATCGAGAACACATCCGGGACTTTTTCGCGTTCTCGGCTTGATGCGTACTTCGAATTGGAACAGTACTTGGTCTCCGACTGATGACGTATCACGAGTACACGAGAACGCAAGTACGCACAAGTACGCATATTGATAAACGCCCACCAGCTTCTTCTGGTCCTTGCAAAAAAGTGTTCTCAAAGGCCGGGGGAGTTGTCTCAGCAAGGGAGATACCATGTAAGCCCATCCACTGTGGAATGGTTATCATTTCTCAGTCAAAACACCTGAGTTACATAAGCACACACATCCAGTACCCCAAACACAGTACCAAAGAAAATATCCAGTACCCCAAACACAGTACCAAAGAAAATATCCAGTACACCAAACACAGTACCAAAGAAAATATCCAGTACACCAAACAAAGTCAGAACTAAATAAATAAAAAGGCCTTTGCATTATGTAAAAACATCTTCACTGTCCATTATGTAATTTACAATGTTTTGGTCTATTTGATTATTTTATAGATTACTCAGGTAGATTCTTTAATACGGGATCCAAAAACCTAAAAATAAAAAAAAGAAAAGAAAAAAAAGGTCATATTTCCAGGATATTTGAGTCGTTCTCCCTCCATTAGTTTGGATTTTATAATACATTTGAAATGTGAATCACAAAGATTCCTTTGGCTGTGCAACAACTAATGCTGCCACTAGATATAAAGCGCCTTGAGGAGACTGTTGCTGTGATTTGGCGCTATATAAATAAAATTGAATTGAACTAGATGACGCCCATGAGTGTAAACGGTAAAGCTTCCAGTAAAGAACCAAGTTTTGACACCGTGTTTCAAAAAGCCTCAGAGCTTCGTAAAGCTTTGCTTTGACATCACCAGCTACAAGTCCAGAACATTTTCCTCTGTGCTCTGTCAGCTGGGTTCATTATGGGTGAGTCGTTCTGTCACGCACAGCTGGGTAGTGTGACAATCCAGCGAGGAAGCAGGCTCTCTTGCCATCTTAAGTAGTCTGCCAGCATCAGTGTAAATGAGCCACAGGTGTGTGTTGAGGGCAGGTCCAGTTCCGCCCTGGTGGGAGAGGCGAAGACAAAAAACACACCTCAACCTCTCCAGATCTTGAGAACCATGACATATCTGGAGCATGTACAAACTGATATTAATCTTTAATAGGGCTGTCAAAATTGAGAGCAAACAAAACAACTGCTGTATAACGCCCTCCACTATCTTAGTATAATTGGTCACATGACTGCATCACATGACTAAAATGTGTCATTGTTTTCGAAAAGGCTCCGGGTTCACTGTCCACACTGTGACGCAAAAACGGCGTTTTCAAATGTATCCGCTTTGGAGAGCGTTTTCAAAACGCTGCGTTTTCCTTGACTGAAAATGCCGTCTCAGTGTGGACGGGAGGCCAAAACAGAGAGAAAAAGATGCGTTTTCAAACAAAAACGTAAGTGTGGACATGGCCAAAGCCATCTCCTTTCATCCGAAGCAGCGCTTTCATAAAGCTTCTTGTCTGTCAATTAATATATGCAACCAGCCTTTAGCCACAGTCGTCTACTGCCGCTGAAAGCTACGCTTATTTCAATCCCATAGGCAACAAAGACTAGAGCTGAGTAAGCTGAGAGCCCATTAACTTTGTTCTGGTGGCTTGCACATAAACTTGTGGATAAAGCACTGGTCTTTTATTCTAAACTGCTGGGAGGCAAGCTGCTGCTGCTCAGCTTTCACTGATCTAAGATCAGTAACAATCTGCACTTTGTATGGAAGCACAGCTAGCATTAGCAAGTAAACAAGCCTCAGTGATTTGGCCTGACACTGATGAGTTTCATCTTGCTAACCACCGTGGCCATGTTGAAAACTGAATGTCACCAAGTTGTAAAATCATTTGATACATTAGCAAGGACAGTTGTGACTTTGGACTGCACCTATGTGTAATCCAGTAAAACAGACAGGTGCACATCTACTCCGTCTTTGCCGGTTATGACAGGTGCATCAGGGGCTTCAAAAATGTACAACTCATCTGATATGAGTGATTAACAGACAGAGAGAGTGAGAGACTGTGTTCTGTGAACGATACCAAGAAGGTGCTGAAACCTGTAAGGGTCCATGTAAATCCTCCAATGGGATGTCTAATTTAGCAGCCAGGCTGCCATCCGGGAATTTTACTCAGGATGGAAGTCAGGTGAGCACGTGGACAGAGAAAGGACCTGGTAGTGAAGTTACCCACCTCAAAGAGTGTCCACGCAGCAAGACCAGGCAGTCTTTGCACTACATGGAGCACAGGTTTGACTCTGTTGTCTAAACACCAAAAACACTGAGAATCCTCCACCTTCATCCAACTCACCACTGAGTACTTCTGGAGTGGGAAGAGCTCTCCCTAGATGTTCAGGTGGTCGCAAACAAAAGCTGAGGCTGGGTACTGACTGCAGCTGACGATATTAACATACCTCCAATCACATCCTGTTGTCTACAGCTGTGACGGCGCATATTTTAGCTGGTGTTCTTACAGAGCGAGCACTCTGCAGACGTCATTTTCTGACCTAATTGTTCTGTCATAACCAGTATGGGCTTAGTGTGGAAGAAAAGTTCATCACGTTTATGTGCAATAGTTAAAGGTGCATTTAGGAAGTTTGAGATAGCAATGCCCGGGCTCCCACAGACACATGCACAGTATGATCTCCTCTCGGGAATCTCTCTCCTACAACTCAGTCAGATTCTGCTTCTGAGGTTTTCTGCACAGGTGAGAAAAGAAAGTAAGATAAGAGCAGAGCAAAATAAAGCAAGAGGCAGGTATGGAGACAGTAGGAATCAGGTCATTACCAACAGATGAGTTTGTAGTTATGCTGAATCCAAGGGTGGGAAACCAGAGGAGCACCTGTCCCTGAAACACAACACCAACACTCAAACAGAGAGAGAGAGCAAAATGAAAAAACTACAGTAAAATAAGTAAAATACTTTAGCATTATGCTATAATATGCTGGTTAAAAACATATGCTGCTATTGTTATTATAATTGTATTATTGTATGTTGTGGTATTTCCATCTCAGTTAAACAAATCTTTCATATTTGTCACATCTCTCAAACAATAGTTTCATTTAAGTCCTGAATGTATAGAATTTGTCCTTTTTAATGCAAAGGTCACTACAACCCTCCTAGAAAAGAATGCACAAAATATCTGTGTTAATATTAATTTTCAAATGTTCAGCGAAACTGCAAGAAACAACACTGAAAACACTAACAGGAAGCTTTTAATGTTCCTATCATAATGGCTAACCTTATAAATTAACATGTCATGAGTTATAACGGAAAATTCGATACATCCAATTACAGATACAAGCTAGAGCGTCTGATCTGATACCACCTGTGTGCTTCCACCATATCAGCGATCCTGCTGAGCGACTACGACTACTGGGTCTGTGACCCAGTATGATTCTGGTTGAAGTTATAGTCTTTGATTTGTTGTTATTCTTGGTCTTGGTTCTCCTTATTGTTCTGTGTGTGTGTGTTATATCCATAGTTGCTAGTTTCCAGATTTCTGTTCCTGTGCCTTCCCTGTGCTCCATGTTTCACGTCACTCTTGTCTCTGTGTTTGTGCATCTCCTGTGCCTGGGTGTTTTCTGTTTTTCCCCCTAGTCAGTCATGTCTCCGTGTCTCTGTATCTGTCTCATTATTCCTGTTTTTGGTTTTTGTATTTAGTATATTTGCTACAGTGCAATAAAGGTTTTTAGTTAACTGCAGTGATGGCCAAATGAGGCTGAAACACTGAAGCTTGTAGTGAAAAGCGGTTCATTACTCCAAGCTTTTCAACACAAGCCTCTTTGGTGACATCTGGTGGCCAAAAGTATGAAGCGCAGCTTGAATCTACAACGTCTAATGAACTGCTTCATTATGATTGCCCACAGAGCTGAAGTTTTTGGGGGTGAAAAAATGATGTTATGTCTATTTTAATAATCAATAATTTTGATGAATAAGTCTTCCTTGTTTAAACATATACCATGGTGTGTTCTACTGTTGTTTGTGACTTATTGATGTTTTTATTAATAAAGAAAACTATATATAACAATGTACAACACAATCTTATGATAGGTTGGGAGTAATGCTTCCTCTGTGAGGTCCCTGCCTCCACGTGAGTATGTAACCAACAAGTGGACAGGTACATTTATATATAATATACTATAACTTCTATAATTATAACTATATGTACTGTGTATTTCTTATGTTCATTTTAGACCTGGGAGCAGAATTTCTGATGAACCGGTTTCACTGGTCTCACACAGGGTCACGTAGGTTTGGATTTTTTCCCCTTAATAATAAAAACCTTCATTTAGAAGCTGCATTTTGTGTTGACTTCTGTTATCTTTGTCTAATATTTAAATTTTTGATGATCTGAAACATTGAAGTGTGACAAACATACAAACAAAATATGAAATCAGGAAGGGGGCAAACACTTTTTCACACAACTGTAAATGTTTGTTAGAAATTGAAGCAGAAAAAAGACAGGATGGAGGTGATTCTCATGAACAGTTGCAATGCCCCCAGCACAACCTGTGGATCTGTAGTAAGTGGACAAAGTTGCTCCATTAAGTCTCCATTAAGGAATAATATATCTATAATATAGTAGGTGACCAAAAAGGCCCGAGACAGTTGGATAAAGGGACTTGAATGGACGACATTGGCACTGTGTAAATCTCATTAGATGCATAAACTGAGCATGAAATGGCTACACAGTGCTTACAACAGCAGATAAACCTAAAGATCTGTTATTACATTATCATACACTGAACTCAATTCAACCACTTACATCTATTTATCCTTGACAAGACTAGTACCTGATCAGAAGGGTAGATATGACAGCAAAGAGGCTGACAAAATAAATGTTAACTACTGGCAAACCCAGTGAGAAGTGAAGGTGAGACAAGAGATGAAAGAAGACAGAGGGACATACATGCTCCTAAGTTAAAGAAGCATCAACTCTTTCACTCTTTTCAGTGCAAATGTTGCAAATAACAATACCAACAGCTGTTAGAACATGTACCACATATTGTTTTTGCAGTGGCCATGCATCGAGTCCAGTTTCGGCTCTTTCCTGCAGGTCATGCCCCACAGGTCTCTGCTGTGTCTTCTGTCTACTACTGCTTCTGCCCAATAAAGTAGACACGCCACAAAATAAAGCTTTTATTATCAGCATTTCTTAAAAGTGTCAGTCTCAGACACCCGTGTTAACAGGAGCAGACACATTGTGCCCAGGGGTTAACCTGGGAATTAGTGGGTGGGGGAAACCTAACAGCTGGTGTGCAGCAAATAAATAAAAATAAGACATATAAATATGTATAATGTGAACTCCTCTATATTTTTCTTCTTTGCGTACAGACTAACCCGCTCTATTTACTGCTCTTTGTGGATTAGGTAAATCCAACAGGATAAAAACAGACAGATCCAGTCTAGTATTATAATACCTAATATTGGTCATTAACACCGCAGCCTGCCTTGCACCAGCCCAACACAGTAAACTTCACCACAACACTTCAAACTAACAAGTTTAGCCGGTGTTGTGCTGCGGACGCTGGCTGTGGGAAACAAAGCATAAAGCTTTTGCACAGTGCTATATATAAAGACAAACCTATACTTCTACTTTAGCTCAAATCTTTGTGGGCTGTTTTTGTTAAATAGGGCTTTCAAATCGGAAAATTCGCTTTACACGTTTATTGCTCGTTTTTTCGCATCATTACGGTAAAAGCACTGAACTGTACGGTAATAAATTCCGCCCCGGTCTGTAGGCCACGCCCCTTCCCTACAGCTGCTGTCTATCCGGGAAACTACCACAAACTGTTCTGTTGCTGTGACGGACCCCGGACACACAGCGGACAGGTGAACGGCGTGGACATTTGAATGCGTTTTGCCTTTGCTCGTGTTGTTAGACGATGACGATGCTAGCTTGGAAGACAAGTTGCTAGCTACGTTAGCTCGGCGACGTTTGCTTAACTAACGGTCGTGATGTTGTTTGTAACGTGACCCTTTTCACGTTGCAGTTGTCTGTTCACTTTTAGAGCCTAGTGTGGTTAAACGCAGTGTCAGCTGCTTTGCTGGTAAACAGCATTTTCATTCATCTGTCCCCGCTGACCTCGTTAGCTTGTAAATGCGGGTTATTATTGAAATATTGGGGCCAAATCGCTGTGCTGTGTTATTTTCCGCAGTGAAATTGTCGCTTGACAGCACCGCCCACCACAGCGCGCTGTGCTACTGGCTGACCGTGTGTGTGTGCAGGCTGTCACACCGTGTGAAACACAGTAATTCAGCTGTTTTGTTGGCCGTGTTTCTTCAGTCACGCTGTGCCGAACTGTGAAATAGTTAAACACTGGTGCTGTGCAGCAAAGCAAGGCGACAATAAACGAGCTCGCCTTTAAACTGAGCGCAGCCCCACGAAGGACGTTAGCTGTGCAGACTTGTGCAGACTCGTGTTTTTCCGTTGCAAATGCTTACTAACGTCATGTAAATGTACGTCTCTGTGGGTTTGTAATGGCGTGGACCCAGTGTACCGAATGAGCTGGACGCTTTTAAAAATAGATGCTGTGACATTAACGGCAGAATTCCTGACCTTGTCCTGGCCACCTCGAAGCACTGCGCAGACTCGGAAGAGGGGTCAGTGGGGTTCAGTGACTTCAGATGCGTTAACCTGCTCCAGTCAGTGCACAGCGAGGTTTGCAGTTACATTGCAGTAATCCCTGAATTCAAATCTAAAGCATTTGTTAAAACAGCAGGAATATTAAGACTCATTATATCCGCGTACTGTAGTGTCTCTGTCGGGTGTTTAATGGGCTTTACTTTGCAATCAGTTAAACATGTATTTTATACTGTAGATCTGATTGGTAGGAAGTGCTGTGAAATATTCTTTTAAAAATATATTTTTTATGGTGTAAAAAAAACAAGGTTCACAGTTGGATCACAAGATCATTGACCGCGGATAGCTGATGTCCAAATTCATGAGTCATTGTCAGTTTAAACTAACTGTAGTTACTTGCTGTATGTTATGTGAAATGAGGCCTGAACTTCCTCACTTTGTGTAAGAATGGATTGCTTAAAGCATGTCTTAATAAACTCACTACCTGAAGTGTTTTTTTTTTTCCTTTTAACCACATCACCCTTTGTTGTCATCATGCCAGTTGCCAGGGAAACCCGAATCTCCATGATTATTGTAGTGCCATCCACTCACTACAAGGCTAATTACTGAGTGTGTAGTAGTACAGACAGAACAGTGGATTTGTGTATGTGCAGGAGACAGGAGGGAGTTGTTGACTTTGCCTCCTAACTCCCCAAATCTGTACCTGATCAAGCAACTCTACAGCGGGCTTAAAAACATGTCGGATCCATGGAACCCAGGCTTCACGATTTCCATGACTTGAAGGATTTGTTGCTGATATCTTGGTGTTTTCTCTGTTTGCCATCCGGGAATCTCTGTGATCCTGCTTTTGTAACATGGCGTGTAACAAAGATTAGAAAGTGCTGAAACCAAACTCACAGTAAATGTAAAGTAGTATATGTTAGCAGTCATGCTTTTCAGTTACTGAAACATTATCTGCTATTTGTTGGAAAAGATTTTGATACCTGTTGAAATTTATTGGTAAATAACAAAATGTAATGTGATTATGAGCACAGTGGCAGTGAGGAACTACACTCTGAAACAACTGATTGTATTTAACTTTTAGAGGTTCACAGTAGGGATGAAGAAACTCACCCTTCAGTCTGATAATGGCATACTGGAAAACGAGATGCCATTTAAAGATACCAGTGAGTGCTGTATATCTGTGACGCATCGATTTTCCAATGAATAGCTGGAAAAAGTGTTTATTTATTGAGTTGACACTTTTTATAAAACCATCTTTCCTGGAGGAACAAACAAATTGTGATTTTTAATCATCAACATCAGCCAGTTTTTAAAGACAGCAGGCACAAAGACAAGCCTTTAAGACTCTGCACCTCTCTGTCAATACAGTGTTTAAGAACTTTGTAGTTATTAAACCAAAGTTTTGAGCTTGGATTTTTCCATTAGACTTGGTGCTACCTGAGGCCAATTGGACTGCAATGCTGATATGGCACATACACTTCCAATATTAAGATTCCTGCTGCTGCATTGCTCCACAGAGTGGAATTTTGCTGATTGGACAGATGGCACTGTGTTTAGTTAGAAAATGTGTTTCACTGTAGGTCACGTAGTAACCTGCCTGTTTTTGTCCTGACAGGAGGGCAGGGATCAGTATAAATCTGAACCGATTCTCACAGTATGTTGCCTCAACACCTGAAGCAGATTAGAGTCCTCATGCTCAACGACAAGCAGAATTTAGAGAGAACTCTGTTCAGACTCGAGCAAGGTAAGAAACCTGACTGTATTACTGAATGTACTGCACTGTTCAATAGCAATTACTTTATAAAATCCTGCATTTAATACACTGTTTTAATATTATGCAGTGGGATTATGCTGCAGTGGCTCCATCTGCTAAGCTGCTAAGTTGGTTGTTAATGTTTTTATATGCTACCAATTTTATACATTGAAAATTTGAATCAGGAAAACTTGCAGGGTCACTTTGGTCTATTTGGATGGTGGTGTAAAAGTACCTCCGATTAGCTGCTTTTGAGCAAAATTGTGCAGGAAATTGTGTCTTGCTGTTGTTTCTGTTGAAAAGGTCGGAAATGTTCAATCCACATATATATTTGTATTAATATTGAGCCAAATAGTCAGTAAATCACTGTTGAAGACCTATCCAGACACACAGCGTAGACATTATTCCTTGGTTTCAATGCAAGACGAAGCATAAACCTTTAAAAATTCTGCAACAATCCCTACAAATGCAAAAATCCATGTGTTTTGTTTGTTTGTTAGTTGCATTTATACTTGTTCGTGTTGGACATGGCTCAGATAAATGTAGGTTAAACAGTTTAAATGAAACATAAGGGGATAAGACTGAAACAGTCATGCGTGGCCTGTCAGTGTTATGACGGTGAGAAAATGGCACAGACGTCTGCATTGGAAGAATGGTGGTTATTGCATTACTGTAAGCAGATGCAGTTGCAGGTTGTTATATATTTGTTAAAGATCGGATGCACTGATCCGATCTTTTTCTGTTTGCATAAGGAATATATACCAGTGTTATACTGATGAGCTATAGTCCTCACTCTGAGGAAAGGAATTGAGGGAACCATTGTTTTATGTGGAAGGTACCAAGGTTCAGCTTCAACACTTCTTGGTTACGTCTCATTTTAAAAAGTTTTGTAGAAAGACATGTACTGTATAGAGATAAAGCAGCAAGCTTTGGTTTAACCGTAGCAGGAACCTCTAATCTGCATCTGTAGTAATCTATACTGACATCAGGGGGCTGTATTGAAACGTGTCATGTCTAAACACAATGTGGAATATTACCGACTGTTTGAATTTTTGTCATTATTGGCTTTTGTAACAGCATTCATAAAAATCACAAGTTTGGAAGGGCTTTTCTGAATGTATACAAAGTCATGTGGAAAATATAAACCAAAGCCATTTCATTTTGTTCACGTGTCCACTCATTCCTACGTCTTATTTCATAGTGCAGCCTTTACATGCTTTCTCAGAAATACACTTTCTGAAAATTATATTTATCTTATTTCTCATGTTGTCTTTTGGATTTGTTAGTGTAGCATAGCTTTTAGCTTAACTCTTGGCTGAAATCAGTTGGGTGTGGCTTTGTCATGTGACCCTTCATCACTTTCCTACTCGGTGTATCAAATGTGTAGTTATTCCTCAGCCTCATTTAGTGTTAAAGATGCGTTTCCAGCTTTGGAGGCCAAGCTCAGTGAATTGGAGACCTGGCTTCTCACCCTCGAAAATCCTGCAGCTAGCTAGGTGAAGGTGATGGTAGCTTAGCCACCATTAGCTGTTCCCTAGCAAATCATCCTGAGCAGTCGGGAAACAAGCTAGGTAACTGAGGAGGTATTGTAGCCCTACAGTCAACCTGTCCACGGTTAAAAATGATTTTCCTCTTTTGACAACACAAACACCAAGAACAAACTCTGGTTATTGGTGACTCTGTTCTCTGAAATGTGAAACTAGAGAGTCAGTCAAATGTATTCCAGGGGTCAGAGCATTGAAACTGCTGTCTGAGGGGAAACACAGGTTAGGTAAAATTGTAATTCACATTAGCAATAATGTGTCAATTGGTGGTCAGCAAAATGATTTAATCATTGTGTAACTTTGCTAAAATGATCTCTGTAGTTTTCTCTGAGCATCTCTGCAGTCAGTCACAGCTGCTGGCTGAGTGCTGTGCAGAGAACAGTGTGGTCTTTCTGGGTGATAGTTGGGATGCACGGCGTATGCGCGTTTGTGCATGCATGAAATGTTTGTGTGCATGTCGGCTTGGCTGAAAGGGTTGAAGAGATGTGTCACTTGGCATTTAGAGGGCTCTGCATCCTATAAGGATTTTGTTGGCTGCCTGTCATATGGGACCATTTATAGACAGACAATTAAACTCTGTCCTAACTCTGTAGGACCAACAAGACCTACAGTTTTCTGCTAATGACTGTGTGTGTGTGTGTGTGTGTGTGTGTGTGTGTGTGTGTGTGTGTGTGTGTGTGTGTGTGTGTGTGTGTGTGTGAGGGATGTGGGTAGCAGTAATGATTACTGCAAGAAGTGAATCTTTTCAGACTTGTTGTGACATTTTAACAGGGTGAAGACAAAGTGGAATTTTCTTTACAATTCAAATTCCCAACACAGTTTGTTCAGTTTGTGTCGTACTTTTCTGTCTGCCCAGGGTTTGAGCTGCAGTTCCGTCTCGGTCCAAGCCTTCAGGGAAAGAAGGTTATGGTGCACACCAACTATCCACTTGAAGGACAGCTGTTTGACCGAAACAACTTCCGTGTTTTGCAATGGACCTACCCAACAGGAAAGGAAGAAGACTCGGATAAGTTCTGCTCTCTGGACCTCAAGTTGGCTGGGTCCTATCAGTACTACTTTGGATATGTGTAAGACCCTCCTGACAGTCGCCCACATTTTATGAATCCGGGGTTTCAATGTCAAAGCTGAATTCAGGAAAATGCAGTGGAAAATATTCCAACAGTTAAATCATTTTGTTGGAATCATCCACGCTATCACTAAAGCCTGTGACAGCATGTCTTTATGTTAGACAGTTTGTTCTTCATTTGTCCATTTTTATTTAAAATTATTGTAGAACTCTATAAATTGTTGAAGAAGTGAATACTTTGTGAAACAGCGTGATAAAGGTGTCAGTCAGAGATGCCGGCCAGTCCCGGAATAACATGCTGAATAGGTCTGGCTAGGTGGAAATCAAACCAGGAACTAATTATAACTATTTTTTAAGTTAAAAATTAATATTTCAGTTGAAAGCAATCTCCCAGAGCACTTGGGGTTTGTATCTGGCCCAAGGATATTTGGCATGCAGACTAGACCAGCAACCTCAACCAATCACAGCAGATGGCCCCGCCCCTCCCTGAGCCTGGTTCTGCTGGAGGTTTCTTCCTGTTAAAAGGGAGTTTTTCCTTCCCACTGTCGCCAAAGTGCTTGCTCATAGGGGGTCATATGATTGTTGGGTTTTCTCTGTATGTGTTGTTGTAGGGTCGACCTTACAATATAAAGCACCTTGGGGTAATTGTGATTTGGTGCTATATAAATAAATTGAGTTTAACTAATTTGAGCACTTTCAGATTTGTAACATTTAGAGACAATGTTAAGAATATTTATTTAACTGGAGCTGCATATGAACCGTTCATTTGCAGTTATACCACGTGTCCACACGTCACCCGTCCACCTGTCGCTCTCCTGCAAAACTTTGGTTGGAACATCATCAGCCACCCACCTTACAGTCCGGACTTCACACCCAGTGACTACCACCTGTTCCCAAAGTTGAAGAAACATTTGTCAGGAAGGCGATTCTGCAGCGAACGGCTATGACATGGGCTTTGTAAAACTGTCACAGCGTCTACAAAAGCGCATCGACCGAAATGGCGATTATGTAGGAAAATAAATAAGTCTTTAAGCTTTAAAATGATGCACATACTATGGAAAATAAACGGTTGCTTGTATTTCTAATACAATAGGAGACCTTACTTTTGGGGTTGCCCTCATATTTACTACAGCATGTAAATGAAAAATGGATGTCGCCACTTTGATGTCACCAAATAGTTTCTGACATCTCGAAGCCTCAGTTAGCTTTTCTGTGTAACGCCATCCAGAAAGGATCCAGTAATATTCAGACAACATTTAGAGCAGTGGGTGGAGTGCCAAGTACAAACCAGTGTAGTTTACTCGACAGGGTTCATGCACAAAGTGTACTGGTGCAATGCACAGACATCCTGCAAATTCATTCTCACAGATCGTTTTAATTGTGGACCTCTGTACTGCTCAGCAGTCTATATCAAATCCTCCAAGACGCACCAACAACAGATGTGGTTGAAAGGTCCAGTTCACTAACTCAAAGCTCTGTTCCACCAAGGGATAGGCCTATTGCAGCATAACTAAGGGAGGATTGGAAGCTGGTTCCACAGAAGAGGCGCCTGAAAACTGAAGGCTCTGCCTCCCATTCTACTTTTAAATACTCTAGGAACAACAAGTAAGCCTGCAGTGTGAGAGCGAAGTGCTCTAATAGGGTGATATGGTACTACAAGGTCATTAAGATAAGATGGGGCCTGATTATTTAAGACCTTGTATGTGAGAAGGATTTTAAATTAGATTCAATGAAGAGAAGCCAATATAGGAGAAGTGTGCTGTTTGTAGTCCCTGTCAGTACTCATCCTGCAGCATTGTGAATCAACTGGAGGCTTTTTTAACGATGAATTACAACAGTTGAATCTAGAAGTAATAGTGATGCGTGTTATTTGGCTCCATGGATAGATAAAAGTGGGAATCACGTATCTATACCTAATACTAAGGAAAGCCCACAGCAACCCGTGGAAGCCATAGTTAACCTTTGTATATGTAACTCGTAATAAAATATTATGGTCAAGTATTAAACGCTGCACTGAGTTTTTTCCCAACAAATGAAGTAAAACTGTAAGATAACTGCTTAACACTTTAAGTATTAAAATATCTAAAGTGATGTAACCCAGTCTGAATCATATTTTTAAAGTGAAACCTCTCCCAGCGATGTGGCTTCTTGGCTCAGGCGTTTTAACTACTCGCCCTCCGTTCCCATCGTGTAGCCACATCAGTCATTTCCATCCACCTTTCTGCTCCTCCTGTCATGGACTCTAAGTAGGAAGTGCTCCAGCAACACTCACTTAAATGCTTTGTTTGCTTTTGGGTTGCATATCAGCAGCCACAAGTATCACCTCCTCATCCTCACTGTTAGGTACTCCATCATCATCTGAAACGGACTCGTGGCTCTCAGATAAGCCTGCGCTTCTTTCACTGTTGTTATCTAGAGAATGTAAATACATGGTGTCAGTCTATCAATCATATTGTGATATGACACGTTTAACCTGCTGTATTTCATTTGTGTTAAATTTGATCTTTTTCCATCAGAGACTCGGAGCGTATAGGAGGAGGTTATACTGTGGTGGATCCAGTTCTCCGTGTCGGGGCCGACGATCATATTTTGCCGTTAGACTGCATCACCATCCAGACCTACCTGTCCAAATGTCTGGGACACTTGGATGACTGGCCAGATAGACTTAGAGTGGCCAAGGAGTCGGGTAGGTTAGCATGGAGCGCCACACTGACTCTGGTTCTTTCTTTTGTGTTCAATTATAAAATGCAAACTCAGTCACATGCAAATCTGGTTGTTATTGACGACCATGGTTCCTGTCATCGGCCTAAACTCTCTGGACTCAATCCTCCAGTGTGTGTGTGTGTGTGTGTGTGTGTGTGCAGGTACTACATCACATGGACACAGTGCAGTGTGTGAGGGGATTCATCACATGTCAGGACTATCAAACAAAATGCCGTATAGAAGGATTAATAGTACGTGTGTGGGTTTGTCTTCCAGGATACAACATGATCCACTTCACTCCAGTGCAGACTCTGGGGGAGTCCAGGTCCTGCTACTCCTTAGCTGACCAGCTGAGCGTCAACCCTGAGTTCAGCCCGGCGGGTCGCAGCTACGACTGGACGGATGTGGGGGCGCTGGTGGAGAAGCTAAAGACAGAGTGGGACATTCTGTGCATCACAGATGTGGTGTATAACCATACTGGTGAGTTGGTGACTGTTTGTGGGAGGTTTTTCTTCTTCATGTTGTTTTTATTACAACATGTAAAATGTTGATATCCATGTTGCCTTAGAGTATAGTAGGAGCCATGAGGAGGGCCATTCATTAGTGTACTTGTTTCCTTCGCCTCGGAGGTCAAAGGCCTCCTCCTGCATCTGATGTGAGACGGCTGCTATTCACTGCTGTCTTTAGATTCTGACATCTCCCCTCTAAGCGCTCTACCCTGTGCTTTGCAATCAGACGCACCAAACATTGTTGTGACTGCAGCGACGCAACATCCTTCAGAAATTTCATGGTTGGCTCGTACCAACCACGAACCAAGTTAAAAGGTTCAAGTTACCCACAGCAGCCAACTTAACTAGGCACACCAACAGCAGAACATGTTAATGAAGAGTGCTAATAGGCTAACAAAGAGCAAAAATGCAACTGTGTTTTCTTGCCTGAAAGGATAGTAGGGGAAGTGAATCACAAAGCGTCCTGAGCCAGTCCATGGAGCCGATCACTGACTGAACATCCTGTGCATCACTTTTCATAATGCATGGATTAGATTATGGACTAAGGATGGAGAGGTCGACATATGTGCACTCAGCGTACATGCAACAAGTTGTTTTATTCATTTGTGATCTTTGTTTACAGCTCATGGTTTGTTATGCTGCACACAGTCTTTCATTATTAAAGCCCACACTCACTTTTATTTGGCCTGAACATTTATGCAATCACATGTCTTTGTTCCACCACATGTTGTAGTATGAGAGGTTTCATAACAACACATGCTTTCACTGAGAGTCTGCACATTTCCACAGGATTGAAAGTGTCATTAAACTGTCCTAAAGGCGGGACTTTCAGACAGATCGTTACCCTTATCCTGTAAAGTTTGACAGAACAGGAAAGATTGTTGTTGACTCACAATCATAAAGGGAAGTAAAGAGAAGCTGTTTGGGGGGGGAAAAAGGGGAAGATTTTGGTTTTGTCACCTTTGAAGCACAGCAGGTGAACACTGTGCTGTGGGGAAGAGTGTAAACATTTGCTTTCTTATAGTGGGCTCAGTACTGACTCTGTGGAAGTGTAGCCTCACAGGTTTCTTCCCTGACCTCAAGCACACATTGAATTTTCTTTCATTCTGGATGTGCTATAACCACGAGGTGCAAGGCAGGAATATGTATCTGACTGGTTGGCAAATGGTTTCTGCCAGTCGCTGGCTGCTGCTGGATGAAACTGTTTGCAAAGAGGTTGCTGCACCAAAGTCCTTGTGATCATTTTGGTCATCCGTAGTTTGCACAGAAGATTATTTAAGACCTTGTATGTGAGGAGCAGGATTTTGAATTCTGGATTTAACAGGGAGCCAATGAAGGGAAGCCAATACAGGAGAAATCTGCTCTCTCTTTGACCCTTCACCCCACAGTGTCCAACATGGCAGTTAACTCAATACACCAAGCTTTAAAAGTGCCATTTTTGCCACACTTTGTCAGGCTTCGATGACCGGTGCAGGGTTAAGGTTTGCTCACGCGCTCGTACTCTTGCTGTAGCCCCGTCTAAGGCTTTCACTTGAAATCTATATAGAATCAGGTCAAGATTTAAAGACCATTAAAAAGTTAGCTGGGTATAGTTTAGGTTGTTGGTAAAACATCTTATAGCAAAACTGGTTAATAGTTGAAAGTGTTTTTTCAGATCAAGTGGAGACTTTTCATTTGACATGCTCGTTGCATCAAAGTGTTTCTGTGTGCTGTCCTGCTGGCAGTGACCACCCTGTGGATCCTTCTCATCCTCGCTCTCTCAGGAAAGGTCAAGTAGTAAAATGAGCCTGATATGAAGGTTAAATACAGACTGAACTTTGATTTATACAGTATGTCTGACTCACTGTCAGACTATTATTAGATCTTTAAAAAGCCCTAGAGTAAAACATGATGAATAAAGTATTTAAACAGCTCAATGATTTCTTTTCTGTGTCTGTGTTCCTGCACAGCTGCTAACAGCGTGTGGATAAGGGAGCATCCAGAATGTGGATATAACCTGGTGAACTCTCCTCACCTGCGCCCACCCTGGGTTTTAGACAGAGCTCTGTGGCATTTAACCACCAGAGTAGCAGAGGGACGCTACAAAGCTAAAGGACTTCCTGCTGACATCACCACGGAGAGTCATCTGAATGTGAGTTCTGGGTTCCTGCACATTCATTCACCTTTGAACTTTCACAAATGTCACAGGCCGTGGTGTGAGCCAATGACAGCCCTGCCTGAGAGCATAAATTGAAATCTTATCCACAGCCTCATCACCAAAGGTAGCTAGCTTTTTTAAATGTTTCTTTAAATTACTCAGTAGTACTGAGTAACTTACGAGGGCTTTAGATCAAAGCTAAGGGCCGTTTTTCTGGCCTGCTGTAAAACAGAGCAGAATATATCTTGTATGACATTTCTAGACACAATTTGAATTAAATTTTTGTTAAACTTTTACATGTCAATTAAAAAAAAAATAACCTGTTTTTACAGAGACATAAACTATTGCACCTGACGGGCTGTACTGCAGAGTAACGCCTGTGCAGAATACTCACTGTTTCTATATTTAGATTTTATTTTATAGTAAATATAATCATTTTGTTATTTATTTATATACATTTGCACATTGCCCCTTATTTTTTACTTTTACACCTGACAGTTAAAACAACCAAAACCTAGCACCAAGCAGAGTTTACCTTACGCTGTAATTTGGTGCATAAATCTTTGCTCCAAGGTTGGTGTTTCTTTGTTTGGAGTCTAGCTTTGTGTCAGAGTTGGTAGGTGAGTGTTGGCAAGGACAGAGTCGGCTCATTAAACCAAACTAATGCTCTTCCTATGTTAACTGTGGCTGTACCCACAAATGAGCCACTGTGGACCAGATCAATGTCAGTGGATAAAACTGGCTTTAGTCACGCAAACTTTAGCACACTAGTTTGAAGTGTGTGTGTGTGTGTGTGTGTGTGTTACTACTTCAGTGGCTTACAGGAGTGCTGACCTAAAGGAGGGTTTGTAGAAGTCCTCAGAATAAACCAGGTAATAAATGACCTGTAGAATAAACCTCATGTCTATGCAGATGAACTGAACTGGGTCAGTTTAGCTGATGGTTAAAGGCACTTTTTCTCAGCTGCATCGTACACGCTTTAAAGACGCGTTTGTGTAACGTGTGTTTGATTTGTTGTGTTTCAGGCCGTCCGTAGTGTGATGTGGCAGGACGTGTTCCCTCAGATCAAACTGTGGGAGTTCTACCAAGTCAAAGTGGACAGTGCTGTGGAGGAGTTTAGGACCCTGCTGCAAAACGGTGTGTAAATCCACACAGACGTCCCAGTGCAACTCAGTTTACAAAGAGTCGTTTTATGTGAGCTTCAAAAACTCATCAGCATGCTTTCAGTTTGACCGTAGCGTCAGTGTTTGCTCTGAAGCCCAAAAAAGAACTTGTGTTTACTGTGTGTGCATGACAAAGACGAGCAGAGGGTTAAAAACCACATTCACTGTGTAGTTAACATATGTGTGCCTGCCATCAGGTACCAAGCCAGACCACAGCAAGACTGGACGGAAGACGGGCCTCAGGATCATTCAGGATCCACAATACCGTCGCTATGGCAACACAGTAGACACGGACTCTGCTTTGGAGACGTTTGTGCCTCACAGGTGAGACTCAGGGTCCACAGCACAGTCCTGTGATGTTGGGCTGTTGTTCAGCTGTAGTCCGTTCAACGTGGAAACGTGCTGCGATTGAGTTTCTTTGTTCTTTTCTGCATCTTTTTCACACTTTTCAGATCGTCAAACGCGTTTTTAATCCTGGACAAAGATGAGCTGAGTAAATGTGCTGTTTTCACCCAACAGTCGTAAAAGACTGTTGGCGAATGAATGAACTGATTAACGAGCCACACCAAAGCCTGCTCACTGACACACCTGTTCAATCAAGACGTAACTTTAATGTCTGTCTGACAAAGTGAGCTCAAAAATCACATCGGACCAGGTCTTTTTACCTCATCATTCACAAACAGCATTTTGTATTTAAATGGGTTATTTTTGTCTAATATTATAGAAAAACGTGACAAATATTGCTCAAATGTAAAAACTCTGCAGATACTTTCACAGCACTGTAAGTATGCAGTTGACAGTTAGCTCGAAGATGTTACGCAGCCATCAAATTAGAGCTGCAACAGGACGTTTTAAACATGCAGTGTGGACAGTAATGTAGGCTGTGTAAGAGTCAAGTGACATAACCACCTGATTAGACCAATGTGTAACCTTATCCTGCACCTGCACAGGTGTGGACCTGCGTGGGGATAAAAGCAGCAGCCTCCTGTCCTTGCATGTTAGCATTAAACACATTCAGCAAGCTAATCTGACACACCGTGTGTGGGTACAGCTTACCCTACATGTCAGACCCATGGACCCCTGTGATTGGCTGACGATCGTCCACAGAGTGTGTGAAAGAATGTGTTCTTAAATATGATGGTTCTGTTTGGTTTCCAGTCCAAAATAAGTCATTCAGGTGATGTCACACAGTCCCTTTGACTTAGTGTGAACGTCAGTTCAGTATTAAATGAATCAGGACCTCTGTTGTGAAAAGAAGACTGATGTTTGCATCTGTAGAGAGCGCATCCCTGTTCCTCCATGCTCATGACTCAGCATGGTTAAAAAAATAAGCCTGCACCACAAATATTAAAAAAATACATCGTTATGTTTCTTCATCGTTCAGATATGATGAGATACGTCTGTGACGCTGACATGGACCAGTATAGTTAATGTAAAGTGTGTATATCTGTGTGTGCTCTGTAATGTTGCTTCCCTCTGTAGTTTCTCACCTCAACACATCGAGGAGTGCTGCGGTTGGCTAAATCAGAAACTGACTGACCTGAATGCAGAGCAGTATCACATCGTGCACCAGCATCAGGAGCAGGTAAGGCTGCGAATGTACAGGGCCACACCTGACATGTTAGCTAGAGGGAAAAAGCATCGAAAGGTGTTAAACCTGTGAATTAATGTCCGTCTGTCAGTCTGCATCGGGCCAACGCAGCCCCAGGTTTACAGCAAAACGACTGATAACACAACAGCTACATCTGAGACGATGCTGTCAGTTTAACTTGGAGCCAGAGTCCGAGGACACGCCGTGAAGAGCAAAGAGGCGGAGCTGTGACCAATAATCACCATTAAAAGCTTCACATAAAAAAGCTGGTAGTCCTTCAAAGCACCTGTTCAACAAGGTGCTCCGTCCACCGCTGTTTGCAGAAGTTACATTTAACTGAGTGAACTTGGTCTGATACAGGTTTAAACTAGGCAGCATGCTGAACGCTGACGGCAGCGTCACAGGGGCGGAGCTAAAGGGAGCCGTGCGGTGTACCGGACGAGCTCAGGGGTTTCCTAACATTTAGTTTTTCACATTTAAAGTGAAATGAAATAAAATGTTAGATTGATAATTAAAAATATGAATGAACATGGCTCAGCGTGTTTGTGTGACCGCTTGGAGGCAAAGTTCATGCTATCAGATGTTTGGGGCTGTTTACAAGAAACGTCGCTTTCATTTGAATGTCAAAGCAGGAACCTGCAGGTGATTCAGGTCAAACCACTGCAGCACCTCTAACACTAACAGCTCTGTAATAACGTATGGACCACTGCACTGAGGTGAGTCCACGCTCAGAGGCTGTAAGGTCATTCATAACCTTCAGCCTCCTGTACAGTGATGAGCTCTGAAACCTGACTGCAACTCCAGATTAACCCTTCCTCTGCAGATGGTCTGTTAGCTGTTTGATAACTACTCTGTAAAGATGAACTGTCACCATCACTGGGCTCCTGTGTGGACCGTTTCTATATGTGGTCATTTTCAGCAAACGCCTCCTCTGTGACATGTAAAATCTTTAACGATCATGTGTGCAGTTACTTATTTTAGAACAAATGTCTGATTTGTCATTTTGCTCTGTCACAACCTTCTTCTTCTTTGTCCCTCCAGGCTGTCAACTGTCTTATTGGAAACATAGTCTATGAACGACTTGCTGAGCACGGTCCCAGGCTGGGCCCTGTTACCAGGAAAAACCCAATGGTCACCAGGTAGACCAGTTTAAAGAGTTGGCTAATGAGAGAAAGGCAGAGTACAGCAAAGTGTGTTAATAACTCAGTTCATTTACTAAAGCTTTAACAAAGACACAAGGCAAGTTAGCTGAACACATAATAATGCTAAGATATTATTATGGTCCATACTATAAGTACGTGTTAGGGGTGGCACTGGCTCAGAAGTCAGTGGGCTGTATACCAATTAGAAGGTGGGTGGTTCAACCCCTGGTTCTCCAACCTGTGTGTCAAACTCAGGGCAAGATGCTGAACCCGAGTTGTTGCACATACATCAAAGTATGTGAGCATTCAGATAAAAGTACTCAGGCTTATTTAAATAAAGCACTTGGATGAATGTGTGTCGACGGGTAAATGAGGCTCAAACTGCATAGAAAGCTTTATATCCAGTAGCAGTCAGTTGGATTCATGTGTTCTTTGAAAAGAGTGGATGTTGGTGACAAACTCATTTGATCCTCACTGAATAGGATCCATCAAATGATCCGTCGTCTAACATGAAGCGCGTTGACACAGTGTCCACAGCTGCGTTCACATCACCGGGCAGCGATAATGCCGTGTTTCCATCTTCCGGTCAGGTATTTCACCTTCCCCTATCAGGACATGACTCTGGACCAGGAAATGCAGCTGCTGGACCAGCCAGACAAGATGTGCCATTTCCTGGCCCACAACGGTTGGGTGATGGGCGACGATCCACTGAGGAACTTTGCTGAACCAGGTAAACAAGACGAGCCACACAAGGTGGTTTAAAAAAGACTGTAAATGTTGAATATGTAGCTGAAGTTTAGGTTGTAGGTTTTATGATGCTGCTTTAAACTGTCAGTGACTGTTGTTACTGCGAGCTGGGAGTAATAAAGTGTCTGTATCAGTACTGAAGTGCTTCTGTTCCATAAAGGCTCCAACGTGTACATTCGTCGGGAGCTGATCTGCTGGGGTGACAGTGTCAAACTACGATACGGCAACACGCCTGACGACTGTCCCTACCTGTGGGATCACATGAAGAAATACACGCAAATCACAGCCAAATATTTCCACGGAGTCCGTCTGGACAACTGCCACTCCACACCTTTACATGTTGCTGAGGTATCGTCACACCTCACTGTACATCACACACTTCATATCAAATGGAATTATTCTACGTTTAAATCCAGGACGTGTGTAACACTTTAGCTCCGTGTTGTAGTAAAGTTGTTCTTCAGGTATGTTAGAAATATGTTTGATATCTCACTGGGGCCGAACGTCACTGTTGAACTCTTCAGTTCTACAGACAAACATGTTGAGTGATCTCACTGTACATGTTTGTATTAGTAAGTCTCAAAGCATGAAAGCGTTCCTTTATTTAAATCACTGACGTGCCACAGTTTAAATAGACAGTCAGACATCTGTGATAACAGCGGATAGGTGTGTAACGTCGCTGTGTGGCCCTGACATAGGAAAGCAGCCCTGCAGCTCCTGCTCAGTGTCAGGCTGCTTTAGTGGAAGTCTGGTTTCAAAGAGCTCCGTCATCATTCAGGGGATCATTCTGCTAAAAGGCTCAGAGTCAGAATGTCTTGTGGTCAAATGCAGATGCTGTTAGTCTGTGAAATCCAGTGCAGTCAAAGGAAAAAAGAAAACCAGTATGATGCTCGGTGCTTAGCATTGTTGCCTCACAGCAGGGAGGTCCTGAGACTGAGTTCACCATCTGCATGTGGTCCCTGTGATGGTGTGGGCTGGTGTGTGTTTCTCTGTTAGCCCTGTGACAGACCCACCCTGTGGGAGGGGTCTGAATTTTTGGGGCTTTGTTACAGTATACAGGCACCATATAAATAACCCAGGCGAATTATTATTGGATGTCCTGGCTGTCTTTGTTGTGTTTTGCAGAGGATGTTGGAAGGATAGCCACTTCTTAGAGTGTTAACTGTATTTCCAGACATCACAGTCTTCATGTCCTTCTGGAACTTGTTCTGGTTTCAGCTCCGTTCGAGAGCCGGCTTGTTCCATCTGCAAGTGTTGAAGTAATACTTTGATGTGGGCCTCAGTGAGTCTAGTCCAGGCGCGAGCAAATGCTGCTGTCGCGTACCCTTCTGCTTCGATACGTATTATCAGTGAGATTCAGTGTCAGTGAAAGAATCACAGGACGTCTGTACTACACTGTAACTGTCCTAACTATAGTGACAAATGTGATTAATGTTGAATTCAAGCACGCTGTAAAAAGAGGATGCAGCGTCACTACAGCCGTGTTGTCCTGTATGAGCGTGTCCCTGCTAACAGCAGCTCTCTCTCTCCTTGTCCGTGATGTTGCTGTTTGTTGTCCAGGCCATGTTAGACGCAGCCAGAGCGGTCAGACCCAATCTGTATGTGATAGCTGAACTCTTTACAGGCAGCGAGCTCCTTGACAATGTTTTTGTTAACCGGCTGGGAATTAGCAGTCTCATACGAGGTACAGCACTGATGTGCAAGCTAAATGTGTGACTCTGTCTTTCTTCTCTTCCCACTGCATTGTTCTGCATGTCTCCAAACACTTTACCTCTGTGTGTGTTCTTTGACTGCACGACTGCACCATTCTAACTGGCTGAGTCCCCTTCACATTCATTCTCCTCCTCCTCTTCCTCCTTCAATCTTTCTTTCGTGCATCCCCCCCCCCCCCTGCACTGGTTTGTCATGCTGTGGTTGGTTAGTTCATGCTGGATGTGGCCAGAACGGTGCGTCCTGACCTGTATGTGGTGGCTGAACTGTTCACCGGCAGCGAGGAGCTGGATAATGTCTTTGTTACCAAGCTAGGGATTACATCACTCATACGAGGTAAAGTACCGTGTGTATAACACACCTACAAACACAGCATGTTCATTAACTGCTTACTTCATTCATGTTTAAATATTTGTATCAATTCCACATCTTCAGAACAGCCACAAGTCAGCTTGAATAAATCCATATAAACACATTCAGACTGCTGAGAGCTCAGCTGGTCCAGGTGTCCCGCTCTCGTCACTGGCGATGAGCTGGGATTGTGCACACAGTTTGGAGCCCGTGATGAAGTCACAGAGCGTGCTGTGTAGATGATCAAAAATGAATTCTGAGCACTTCTGGACATCCCAGAGAGGACGGCATCGAAGGCGAGATCAGCCACATTTCAGTCGTGCTAAACTCTTATTGTTGTGGCGCTGTTCCTGGAGCACGCCCAAAGTTTAAAGTAAAAACCAAAAATGTAAACTGAGGAATTATAACTAGATTTTTTTGGCATTCGGTGACATCTTTCAGTACTTGTAGTTGTGGTACTAAAAAACAACTTGTATAGGAAGTAGCTTTAATATGTAGTGAGGTCCAACGATGCAGTCTACACCAAACCCCGTCACAGAGCTGCACCTGTTGGAGGTCACAGTAATAACTTTATCCTGGTTTGCTTCCTTCCTGATTCCATATTTTTTGCACGTTTCTCACACTTCATCAAACAAATGTAAATGTTAGACAAAGATAACACAGGTAAACACAAAACGCAGGTGTTTATTATTCAGGTGTGTACACTGCAGGCCTGCGTGACTCTGTGCAGGCTACCAAAGTCACGGCTTTCATGGATTTTCATCCACAGCTGTGTGACCCACTGACAAACACAGCTCTGTCAAATCCTGGAATCAAACCTGTGCAGATCAGAAAAGCTGCTGGACCGTTTGCACAGATTCAACTTTTCATCCCCATCATGGTTTCGATTCAGTTTAGATTCACATGGAAACAAATGTACCTGAGTGTGTGAGCTCACCCGTCAGTGATGCAGCATGGCGTGTGTCCACCTGTGTCTGCGAGCGCTTACTTTGGTTTGTCCCCCTTCACTCGATCATCAGAGGCGATGTCAGCTGGTGACAGCCACGAGGAGGGCCGCCTGGTGTATCGTTACGGCGGTGAGCCAGTAGGAGCTTTTGTTCAGCCCAGTCTCCGCCCACTGACGCCCTCCATTGCACACGCCATGTTTCTTGATGTAACCCATGACAACGAGTGTCCTATCCAGGTGGGTCTCTTGAGGTCAGCTGACAGTGAGCTTGGAGTCGAGCTGTTGTACGATGGTTAATTGTCGAGTGTGTCGTTTACAGCTCCGCTCAGCCTTCGACGCTCTGCCCAGCTCTGCGATCGTGGCCATGGCGTGCTGCGCTACTGGCTCCACCCGTGGATACGATGAGCTGGTGCCACATCAGGTTATTATATATTTATCTTCTTACTATCATCTGACAGCATTTTGCTGAACACGACAGAACAAAGTCTCCACTAATGGGGCGTATTTGTAAAAAGGTGCCTAACTGCTCATTAACACACAAGCTCAGGCTGACAGAGCCGTGGCTCTTCATCAGCCGGTCTTTGGTCCTTTGGGGAGTTTTTGTGGACACAAATGGTCTTTAGAATCTAAAACAGCAGAAGCAAACATAACAGACGTACATCGTTCACTTTATAGTTTTAGATTTTTCCTTTTTTTAATGCTGATGTTCCAGTGAATTTAGATTCTAACATATGCTGCAGTTAAATCTGTCACATATATAATAAAATCCAAACGTTTCAAGTCAACCCTCATTTCTTTATATTTCCAGTTTAAATAGTGCTAATTCACGAGGCGGTTCATAAAATAAAGAAAATAAAAGTGTTACTTTGAGGCCTTGTGAGAGGTGCTGCAATAAGAGCGCACACTGACTCCAGGCTTACCTGTGCACAGATCTCTGTGGTGAAGGAGGAGCGCTTCTATCCCAAGTGGAACCCGTCAGCAGTCCCATCCTCTCCTGGTGAAGTTAGCTCCTGTACTGGCATCATAGCTGGGAAACGGGCAGTAAACAAGCTGCACCAGGAGCTGGCTGCACAGGGATTCATACAGGTACACACACACACACACACACACACACACACACACACACACACACACACACACACGTCTGGTTTGCTATCCTCGTGGGGACATCCCATTGACATAATGCTTTCCCTAGCCCCTTACCCTAACCCTAACCATTAAAAATGAATGCCTAACCCTAACCCTTACCCTAAACCTAACCATAACCTAATTGTAACCCTGACAGTAAAACCGCATTTTGAGTGTGAAAATTGCTTTCAACCCCGAGGGGACCTGGATTTTGGTCCCCACGGTGCAGAAAGTCCCCACCAGAATAGTAAAAGTCAGATTTTGGTCCCCACCAGGATAGTACGAACCCGTACACACACACACACACACACACACACACACACACACACACACACACACACAGAGAGGAAGTGCTTTCTTTGCTAAAGCCGATGTCTTCGATGCTAAACCTTTTGGTACACTTTGTTCAACTCCTCCTGTCCAGGTGTACGTGGACCAGGTGGATGCAGACATCGTTGCAGTGACTCGTCACTGTCCCAGCACCCACCAGTCTGTGGTAACCGTGAGCAGGACCGCCTTCTGGGATCCCAAAACCCACCAGTACAGCACCAGTGTCCCGCCCATGTTCATTCCTGGTAGAACAACATTATTACTGTGATTTTGAATCTTAGTGCAGCTGTTCACACCCACCATGTTTGGTTTTTTATTAATTATTTTCATTGATTTATTTTTTTCGATTAGTCAGATCTGAATAATCTTATCATTGCATTTGGGAACAAGTGCGCTCCTCACTCAGATCAGGTACTGCTACCTGGTGCATGTTCATGCTTTGCAGCATCTCTTTATTCACGTTGCTGTGCACACTCGGCTGCAGCGCTGCTGCTACCCACACACATCAACAACAACAACAACGTGATAGGACCCCGTTCAGTCTTGTAACCCAGCGAGGCGTGATTGCAGATTCCCTGCGGGTGCCTTCCCCTACCCTGCAGCGGCGCCGCCGACCACGCCCCGCCACAGTACTAAATATGTGAAGAGATGCAGATGATAAAATCCTGGTTTAAAAACGCTGTCCTGGGTCAGTCGGCTCTCTGAAGCGTTTCTCCACCAGCTCAGATATGCTCCCACACTGATACAGCTTCAACCTCTGCATCAAACCATGAAATTCTCCCTGTTTCTCATGAGAACTGGATGAGCCCAGAGTCTCAGTCCTGTTTATGAGCTGGTCCTCATGTCTCTAATTACTTGATATTGACTTTTACTTATTTATTGTTTTCAGTGTATTTTGAGGACACATTTTCTACATAAAGGCAGTGCGTATGGTGTGTGTGTGTGTTACCTGGCAAAATCGGATCTGGAAAATTTGTCACAACATGTTAGGTGTGTAGTTTATCTTTACACGTGGATTCACAATGCATGCTGCCTCCTTTTCCCTCTCCCAGGGAAGATAGAGGAGGTGGTGCTGGAGGCAAGGATGGTGGAAAGGAGCGCCGGCAAATATAAAAAGGATGAGAACTACATCAACGGCATGCCAGAATACACAGTGGAAATGAAAGAGCACATCTCGGTGAGCGCTGTCAGCATCGTGTTTAACACAGATGTGTTTCTGAGCGTTAGTGTTAAACTGGTTCTGCTGTGTGCACAGCTGGATGAGAGCACAGTGATGAAGAAAGCTGGAGTGACGTCAAAAGGGCGTTCAGAGTTTGTGCACGAGATCACCTTCCAGAAGCTGACACCCGGCAGCATCATCGCCTTCAGGTAACACACACGCAAACGTCACGCATGATTGTGTGTTGTGGTCACTTTTCAGACTTTCATTTCTCTTTTCTCTCCTTGTCAGGGTCAGTTTGGACCCCAAAGCCCAGAAGCTGGTGGGACTGCTGAGGTACTATCTGTCCCAGTTTAGCCCAAAGTACAGGAGAGGCAGTGTAGCAGATGAAAACCCACCAGACGCGCTGAAGAAGCCCCTGGCACAGTGAGCACACCACATACTCAACACAGGCCTTTTTGTGGTATGGATGAAATGGAACTGACAGAACGTGTCTCGCTGAGATGCGATGAGATGAGATGCAACGGTACGAGCTGCAGGGTACACTGAAAGGTGACGCTAGTATATCAGACACAGATATGCAGAGTACTTCATTCTGTTAGTAGTATAGTGTTTCTGCTAGCACACACACCTCTTACATACTCTGTACCCATACACAGACCCATAAATTGAGCGCTTTTGTCGTCATAGCTTGATGAATATAATTGGATACCAGCTGTCATGAGCTCCAAGAGGATGGCGTAAAACCAGGACTTGTCTGGTCAAACACATGTCAGTCACATCATTAGTAGATTGCTGTACTCTGATCATCCATAAGTTAGTAGGAACATAAAATCATCAGCAAAATGTGACGGGATAGATGAATGCTGCTGTTTGTTTTCATGCTTTCAGCTTTAGCTGAGGTGCAGTCAGGAATAGTTTGAACGAGCAGCACAATGGAGACTGACGGCCTGTATCAGCTTCTTATTGAAACTGTGTTTAACAGGCTCATGTCTAAGCTGACGCTGGCAGACATGAATGTCCTGCTGTTTCGCTGCGACACGGAGGAAAAAGAGGAAGGCGGAGGCTGTTACAGTATCCCAGGCTGGGAAACTCTCAAATACGCAGGACTTCAGGGTAATTTTATGTTCTTCAGTCCAGTCTGTACCTCATCGAGGATGGAGACGGTATTTTGAAAAGAGACCAAATGAGTGTTACTAAAGTGTTGCTGTGTTTGCAGGTCTGATGTCTGTGTTTGCTGATGTTCGTCCCAACAACGACCTGGGCCATCCTTTGTGTGCCAACCTCAGAGACGGAGACTGGCTCATAGACTTCGTCGCCAATAGGCTGATGCACAGGGAGGGGCCGCTGGCAGAGGTGAGACCGGGACTGGTTTAAGGGTCCTGTTTGTGATGACCTCTTACCACCACAGGCCACCTCACACAGGTCGGCTTCTGGGTTTGAATTTTCTGTGTGCAGTTTTCACATTCTTCCTGTTCCTGTTGGTCCCAGTACTCCAGAGACCCTGTCGGAGGGAATCACCACTAATGTTCATTTAGATAACGATGAAGTACTGAGTGTGCTAAAGGACTGGAGCAGTTGTTTGAGAACAAACATGACAGAAAACAATGAATGGATTAAATGTATTTGAGACTTTAATCACTGAATAAAAACAAGATGAAAAATAAAGGAGGGTGTGTGGAAGTGATCCGCCCCCAGGAAACAACTACAACCATATTGTTTCTCATGAAACCCCATAAAGTCAGTACTGCAGAAGAAGAGAAGCGTGCATACAGACTCTCTGTAAACTGTGTCACTGTCACCGGTAAAAACATGACAAACTTTATACTCTCCAACAATCTGATGATATTTAGTCGGCTAACACTAAAATAATTTAAAAGCCTAAGCTGACTAAAGCTCAATGAAATCCACATTAGCACTGGAGGAAACGTCTGCAACATGACTGACTCCTTAAATTGTGCTCCAAAAACCTAAACTCACAGGCTGCTAGCTACAAAGTGCTAATGCTACAAAGTGCTAATGCTACAAAGCGCTAATGCTACAAAGCGCTAATGCTACAAAGTGCTAATGCTACAAAGTGCTAATGCTACCGAGTCATTTGCTCAGGCCCATGTGTGACCCAGCTGACCGAGACACAAGCTTAGATATTTCTGTCCCTGCCCTGGACCATATCGGACCGCGTGTGGGAGCTTTGCATGGGTGTTTGAGGCAGGTGCTGCTGAGTGCTGAGCCTTCCTGCGTCTCCTTCTTATACTCGTTCTTCTTCAAACACGGCTGCTTGTTTCTGTCAGACACAAGTTTTCATCTTTGCAGCTCTGTGTGTCTGCAGGTGGGTCACTGGTTGGCAGCCATGTTTAATTTCCTCAAACACATCCCCCGCTACCTCATCCCCTGCTACTTTGATGCCATCCTAGTTTCCACCTACACCACAGCCCTCGATGCCACCTACAAGCTCATGTCCAGGTAGGCTCTGCTCGTGTCTGTCGACACAGCAGATCTGTTTGTTGCACTGAAATGTTAGTGCACAGCTCATCTTCATCTCTGTGTCCGGTTCGCTGCGGTCGAGCGATGACGCGTACCTGTCCTCCGTCTGAAAACAGCTTTGTCCAGAACGGCTCTACCTTTGTTCGTCACCTGGCGCTCGGTTCGGTTCAGATGTGCAGCGTTGGACGCTTTCCTGCTCTGCCTCCTGTTTCTGCTCAATTAGACGACGTCCCGTACCGCATCAGTCCGATCACGGGCCAGAAGGAGCAGTGCTGCGTCTCGCTGGCTGCAGGTAACAGTCACGCACATCTGATGCTGTGTTTCCCGATAGAATCTTGTTTTAAGTCACGTCTCTTCGTCAGGTCTTCCTCATTTCTCTGCGGGGATTTTCCGTTGCTGGGGCAGAGACACCTTCATCGCTCTCAGGGGACTGCTGCTCCTCACTGGGAGACACGTCGAGGCTCGGTGCGTGGCCCCGTGCACCTCATCTGATTCTCATGACACACCAGTGTATTAATTATATTAGATTTCCTTACAAACTAAATTCCTTATCATGGTCTCCATAGCAACATCATCCTGGCCTTTGCAGGGACATTGCGCCACGGTTTGATCCCCAACCTGCTGGGGGAGGGTCGATGTGCCAGATACAACTGCAGGGACGCTGTGTGGTGGTGGCTGCAGTGCATCCAGGTGGGAGCTGCTGTGAAGTGAATTTCACAGGCGGACTTAAACTAGAAACAAGAGAGAGAGCAGAGTGAGAGTACTGCGCCAGGATTAAGGGTACGGCTGGGAGTAAGGAGTAAGGGTACAGCGCAGGGAGTAAGGGTACAGCGCAGGGAGTAAGGGTACGGCACAGGGAGTAAGGGTACGGCGCAGGGAGTAAGGGTACGGCGCAGGGAGTAAGGAGTAAGGGTACAGCGCAGGGAGTAAGGGTACGGCACAGGGAGTAAGGAGTAAGGGTACAGCGCAGGGAGTAAGGGTACGGCGCAGGGAGTAAGGGTACGGCGCAGGGAGTAAGGGTACGGCGCAGGGAGTAAGGGTACGGCGCAGGGAGCAGGGAGTAAGGGTACGGCGCAGGGAGTAAGGGTACGGCGCAGGGAGTAAGGGTACGGCGCAGGGAGCAGGGAGTAAGGGTACGGCGCAGGGAGCAGGGAGTAAGGGTACGGCGCAGGGAGCAGGGAGTAAGGGTACGGCGCAGGGAGCAGGGAGTAAGGGTACGGCGCAGGGGGTAAGGAGTAAGGGTACGGCGCAGGGGGTAAGGAGTAAGGCGCAGGGAGTAAGGACTTCCTGACGTTCAACCATTTGGAGGACTGAAAGCCCTTCAATGAGACGGCGGTTCAATGATGCTAAACGTCAATGTTTAACTTTCAAGCTGCTCATTAAATCTGTGTTTAAACAAACACCTTTGTACATACGTGCTTGTGTTCAGGACTACACTACCCAGGTTCCCAGAGGGCATGAAATCCTTAGCTGCCCTGTCACACGCATGTACCCCACTGATGACTGCGAGCCTTGTAAACCTGGAGAGGTGGTACGTACACACACACACACACACACACACACACACACGCGCACGCGCACACACGGATGGCTTTCAGAATTTGGATCCAGGACCTCAGGCTGGAGCTCACCCCTGGCCCTTCAGCCAGTATTAGTCTCTCTACATTACAGAGGGGGGGACACATATAGAGGACTTTGTAAATGTCTAATTTCTTTATATTTTAGCTTCTTGTGATTTTTTTTTTTTTTTTTAAACTGGTCTGGAGGAATAGGAAAGATGCCAAAGTGACAGTTTGAAAGGCACAAACGAGTATTTTTGCATTGATTAAAAACACACAGGCCAAAAACATGACACGTCTCAGTGTGGGGTGCAGTGTGTCCTTTAAATAGATTTGGGGAGACTGGACACGGTGTTTATTCCATGTGCTGTTCACCAAAGTGAAACTGTCCCGGTGCCAGGGTGGCATTGATACGCCATTCTTAAGGGAAACGGGCAGAGAAGGCTGAGCTGTGACAGGTGAGGTGAACATCAGTGGCACCAGGTCTTTTGGACTTTGTGGTCCAAGTTGTCCTCTGTAAGCACAGAGTCAGGCATGACACCAGTGTCTGTGGCCCTGTGTACAACAGGATGCAGACTGGGTTCATGCAGCGTGCATCGTGTGGGATCATCATGACTGAGAGTGGAACAGAGAAATGTTCTTTAGGGTTACTTAGACGAGCTGTTCAGGCTGTGTTACAGGGATCGTACCAAATACTGACTTGGTGCTGTTTGACTGTATTTCTGTGTATTTCTGGATGTTTCAATGAATCGCTGCACCTATTGTCCCTAAAATATGAAGAATTGAGGGGGTGGCTCAAGATTTTTGCACAGTACTGTAAATATTTGCCTTTAGTTCATTTTCAGGTGGCATGCTTAGCTCAGGGCTTCACTAAACACTGCAAACAATCTAACAAAGCAGTCAGCACTCGTACACTGACATACCGTCATAGCTAGCTCGTGTGTAAACTTTGACCCAACAGGAGGCTAAACTACAAAGACCACGATCCTAACGAGCTGTTCCTCTTATTAATCAGAGCAGCTAATAGTACATTTAACAGGTGCACACCTGGACTGGTGCATCTGCTCCTCCTGTGTTCCAGCAGCCTCGTCTCTTTAATGCGACTGCTGGCAGTCACCAAATACTGGAGTGTCCCGCACAGGCCCACACAGGCCCGCACATACCCACACAGGCCCGCACAGGCTCGCACAGGCCCGCACATACCCACACAGGCCCGCACAGGCTCGCACAGGCCCGCACATACCCACACAGGCTCGCACAGGCCCGCACATACCCACACAGGCTCGCACAGGCCCGCACATACCCACACAGGCCCGCACAGGCTCGCACAGGCCCGCACATACCCGCACAGGCCCGCACATACCCACACAGGCCCGCACATACCCGCACAGGCCCGCACAGACTCACACAGGCCCACACAGATGCTGAGTGTTGTGTGTTTATGCCCATAACGTTCTGTGTGTTCATACGTGTGCAGGAGCAGCCTCTGTATGATGTGATCCATGAAGCTCTGCGGCGCCACTTGGAGGGCATTTCCTTCAGAGAGAGAAATGCTGGACCCAAAATAGACATGAACATGAGAGATGAAGGTGTGTGTGTTAAATGAGTTGTGTATTCAGAGTACTTATACACATTTTAAGAAAGTAATTTCTAACAGCTGATAAGCCGATGACATCATCTGGTTTTACTAAGTTCTTACTACAAAGATTTTTGGGGTACTGCACCTCACTACTGAACCTTTTGTCCTTTGCAGGGTTCAGCGTCGTTGCTCGAGTCGACCCTGCCACAGGTTTTGTGAGCGGAGGAAACCGTTTTAACTGCGGCACATGGATGGACAAAATGGGAGAGAGTGAGAGAGCCAGGAACAAAGGCATGCCTGCTACTCCAAGGTAACACAAACTCCTCAGGCTGTGCAGTAAGTGACCAGCAGACTCCAGCTGCTCACATTCTACTGTCTCTACTGTTTTTACTGAAGTCAAATCATCAAAAAAGACTTTATCTGTGAATCGCTGAAACCCTCCATCAGGTTCAAAGTAGTACAAAGATTCAAACTTAATAAGTAACATATTAAACATGCTGAGACAGCAGCCCTCACAGAGTGCCACATCTGTGGTCGAACAGCAGAGCTTAGTGTTCGGGCTCCTCTGTGAAACTTTCCCAGGATCCTCCCTGCTGCTGGTGTCCAGCTCTCTGTGGTGGGAGTGGGGGTGGGGGTGCCACACTGCCTGCTAGTGTTGCTCAAACATTTAGTTTCTGGGTCTCATCATGGTGCACTCTGCTGGCTATTATGAAGCGCGCGCGCACACACAGGGTAATAATGTATCAGAATAAATAAACTGTCTAGTTTCTTCAGGCTTCAATCATCTAACACAATAAACAACAGCGAACAGGAGCAGAGGAAGCTGCTGAGATCATTTGGTGTTGTCCACAGGTGTAACCCACAAATCCACGGTCCTTCTAAATGTGGCACAATTCAAGCAGCGTTGCTAGAACAGCGATAATAACTGACAAACACAAGTGTCCTCACTCTGTGTGCCAAGTTTGCTGTTATAAAGATGCAAAAACACAGAGGTTTAACTGGCTCAGAGAACTTTATATTACAAGTTGAATTGATAACATCAGTGAATCAAAGGAAAGTCCAGGTTGGTACTGATATCGTGTCCTGTGCCTTTTGTGCAGAGATGGAGCAGCGGTGGAGATAGTTGGTCTGAGTAAGTCTGCAGTTCGCTGGGTGGTGGAACTTCACGCCAAGGGCCTGTTCCCATACGATGGAGTTAAATTACACAGAGATGGTATGTGACAAACTCCGCTGTTTTCACATAAACGAATTCCCCATCGTCATTCACCCAAAACCAAACCACCTTATTCCAGGTAAGGAAGTGTTCATCTCGTACTCCCAGTGGAACGAGCAGCTCAGCCAGTCCTTTGAAGCTGGCTTCTGGGTGTCCGGTGACCCAGATGACCCCAATGAGAAGCACCCTGAGCTGGTGCACAAGAAGGGCATCTATAAGGACAGTTACGGCGCCTCCAGCCCGTGGTGTGACTACCAGCTCAGACCCAACTTCACTGTCGCTATGGTGGTGGTAAGCCAACCACAGCCAACACCACGCTGTGATCTTCAGTACTGTGTGAAAAACACTCAGTAATAATTGTGTGTGTGTGTGTGTGTGTGTGTGTGTGCGCGCGCGCGCTCCAGGCTCCAGAGCTGTTCACGGTGGAGAGAGCCTGGAACGCTTTGGAGATGGCTGAGAAGAAACTGCTGGGACCACTGGGAATGAAAACACTCGATCCTAAGTAATACACTCAAGCTTCTAACTAAACGTGCACGTCGCAGCACAATGCGTGTTCAGTAACAGCAGTGAAAGAGTTAAATGGCTTTTATTGTGTTGTCTCAGTGACCTGGTGTACTGCGGCGTCTATGATAACGCACTGGACAATGACAACTACAACGTGGCCAGAGGCTTCAACTACCACCAAGGACCGGTGAGTCCCACGTCTGTTACTGCAGATGGTTGAACACAGCACGAGTGCTGAACAGAACGCCAACCAGAAGAAATGTTTAAAAGTAAAGGAACCCTTTAATAATCCATCAGGTCTCCACTGGTAGAAAAGTCACAGAGACTCTGGATAGAAAATCATCCACCTACAGGCTGCACTCGGAGGATTCACTCTCATATTTCGGATACATTACCTGTAACATGTCACACAACCTGTTACACACTTTGTGTTTGTGCGTAGGAATGGCTGTGGCCAGTCGGGTACTTCCTGCGTGCTAAACTCTACTTTGCAAAGAAGCTGGGAGAAGACACGTACGCCAAAACGGTTACCTTGGTGAAAAATGTTCTGTCACAACATTACACTCACCTGGAGAGGTAGGCCGCTCTCCCCTGTACCTCTGATGAAACGACTGCCTTTTATTGCTTTTCTTTTCTAACCTGTCCCTACCTGCCCACCTCCACCAGGTCTCCATGGAAGGGTCTGCCAGAGCTGACCAATGAGAATGGCCAGCACTGTCCATTCAGCTGTGAGACCCAGGCCTGGTCTCTAGCCACTGTGCTGGAGGTCCTGTATGACCTGTAGACCTGTGCAGAGGGCCACCTGTTGCTTAGTTCATCACCAGCCAATCACATCACGTTCTGTGATTGCATCCACTCAGAAAAGTGGACGAGAGGGTCAGTGTTGATGGAATCACACTGTTTTCTTTTTTCGAGAGGGGGGGTTCTGGTAGCATTTCCAAATAAATACTGCAGTGCTTAAAGTGTTTACTAACCAGCCTTGATTGCATTTGTTTGTAGTTAAGTTTGCAAGCTAAATAAAAGATAAGGTCCCAGCAGAAAGCTGATGTAGCTCATATTTCCTACATTTCCCATATGACCTGAATGCAGCACATTTTAAAGTCCAGCCAGTCTTTAGACCGTAGCAGCTGCTAAGCTGATATTTGACAGTGTGGTGAATGTTAACGTGTCTGATCCTGCAGACATCCATACCAAAGACATGACCTTGGTATGGATGAAGAGGTATTTGGTAGGCGCTGACTCACAGGGTTGGTGTTAAAACCATTATGAGCCACTGTGCGTTCTGTCCCCATAGCAGTTATTTTAAATAAAAAGAGAAGATGTTGTTTTTATTTGTGGGTCATTGCTGTTCACCAAGGCTCATGTTTGCTACTGAAATCTACTGTGTGTTTTTATCCTACATCTGTCACAGCGTCCTGTCTCCTGACCTGCAGTGAACACCTGCTGCACTACGAGCTCTAGCAGCACTGGTAGCGTGTTAATGTTGGTGTGAGTGTAGGTTAAGTTTTTCTGTTCCATAGAGTAGCTAAACCCTCCAGCCCGTGCCTTTACACCTCTGCCATATAATACACTTCATGTGATGCAGTTATTATTTCTGTACCACCACTAAATATTCACACTCGGCAGGTAAGAAGTGAACAACATATGTTTAAAGGTGCTATTGAGATGCTGGTAATATCCAGTGTACACATACAAAGAATTCAAGCTACAAATATCCTTAAAACTGTAATAATGAAAAATGACACGGAGAAAAAGTATTGAACAGTCCTGACACCAGCTGAAATCTCAATAATTAGAAAGCATTTCAAATTAATTAATATCAGCTTGTTCAGGCTCATCAAATATATATAAAATGGAATTTAAGCTCTCTTGTTACCAAGGTGGCACACAACAAATATCCAGTGTTGGGAAGGTTACTTTTAAAATGTATTCCACTACAGATTACAGATTACATGCCCTAAAATGTATTTTGTAACGTGTTACGTTACTCAATGAGAGTAACGTATTCTGAATACTTTGGATTACTTAAAATATTATCATGCTTTTTAGAACTACATGAATGTACTATTGCTGTGTGATTTATTACTATTACTGAAGGTTACTCTCCATACCAATACCAACTAGATGTTTAAATCTTAATATAAATGAGTAACAGTAGGTGGACATTAGGTAAGGCTGCACTTTTTGCAGCGATCTCGTATAGAAAACTATTCCGCGCGTATATAAAACAGGTCCGCGGCTCCGAACCGTAGTAAAGGGACCTCTGGCTAATACGTCGGGTTCGTGTCGGGCTCGTAGCCGAAAACTAGCTTTACTTTGTTGTCTGGGTCAACTTTGCTAGCGAGAGACAGAGAGAGGCGTTGAAAGGCTGCTCCAACTGAACTTATTGTTTCGGAGGAAAACACGAACACAGTGTACAGTCGAGTCTTAATAGCTTACTTACAGCTGGACTCGTCAGGCACTCTTCTTGGCTGCAGTGGTTATTATTATATTTACATGCTTCCAGCTCCCGTTTCTGCTCGATGACAGCTTGTACTTTTCCTTTCTCTCCCTCGCTCACAGACACATAACGTGTATGGTAGTCCATTCTCCCTGCAGCACGGACTACACTGCCCATCAGGCTACATGCTTTAGGGCCATGCCTGTAACACTCTGCCTATTGCCTTCATATTAAATCATTTTAAAAAATATTTCTTCACATCATTATGCAGACCGCGAGATTGAGACACAGACATTAGAGCCTCTTAATGCGTGTTTTGTTTGGGTTTCCACTGGCGTGGAATTACCAAAAGTAGAGAGGGCATAGCCGAACATATGAAACAGGAAAAGACCGCCATGTAATCCATTTAGTTTAAAAAGGTGGTATTCAGAATACAGTTACTTTGTTGAACGGTAACTGTAGCGGAATACAGTTACTCATATTTTGTATTTTAAATACTTAACGGTGGTACATGTATTCCGTTACTCCCAACACTGCATATATAAGTTGGTTTATAATAGTTTGACCACAGTGCACATCTAAATGGAGGTCCACTGAATAAATGCTGGAACGTATGTGTTGTTCACACAACAGCAGTGCTGAATAAACTGTTGACCTTAGTGCTCTCACCTCTGTGTATGTGTGGCTATGTACAGCTCTTCTCTTCAATTCAATGTTATTTATAAAGCACCAAATCACAACAACAGTCGCCTCAAGGTGCTTTATATTGTAAGGTAGACCCTACAATAATACATACAGAGAAAAACCCAGCAATCACATGACCCCCTATGAGCAAGCGCTTTGGCGACAGTGGGAAGGAAAAACTCCCTTTTAACAGGAAGAAACCTCCGGCAGAACCAGGCTCAGGGAGGGGCGGGGCCATCTGCTGTGATTGGTTGGGGTGAGGGAAGGAAGACAGGATAAAGACATGCTGTGGAAGAGAGACAGAGATTAATAACAGATATGATTCAGTGCAGAGAGGTCTGTTAACACATAGTGAGTGAAGAAGAAACACCCAGTGCATCATGGGAATCCCCCAACAGCCTACACCTATTGCAGCATAACTAAGGGAGGATTCAGGGTCACCTGGTCCAGCCCTAACTATATGCTTTAGCAAAAAGGAAAGTTTGAAGCCTAATCTTGAAAGTAGAGATAGTGTCTGTCTCCTGAATCCAAACTGGAAGCTGGTTCCACAGAAGAGGGGCCTGAAAACTGAAGGCTCTGCCTCCCATTCTACTTTTAAATACTCTAGGAACAACAAGTAAGCCTGCAGTGTGAGAGCGAAGTGCTCTAATAGGGTGATATGGTACTACAAGGTCATTAAGATAAGATGGGGCCTGATTATTTAAGGCCTTGTATGTGAGGAGCAGGATTTTGAATTCTGGATTTAACAGGAAGCCAATGAAGGGACATTGCAGACATAGAGGACAGTTACAAGTACCTGGGGATCCCACAGGCAAATGGGAACCATGAAGAGGCCGCTAGGAAAGCTCCAACCACCAAGTACCTGCAGAGGGTCAGGCAAGTCCTGAGGAGTCAGCTGAACGGTAAGAACAAGATCCGGGCCATCAACACCTACGCCCTGCCCGTGATCAGGTACCCTGCTGGGATAATAAGCTGGCCAAAGGAGGAGATAGAAGCCACTGACATAAAGACAAGAAAGCTCCTTACCATGCATGGAGGGTTTCACCCCAAGTCCAGCACCCTGAGGCTGTACGCTAAGCGGAAGGAAGGGGGCCGGGGACTGGTGAGTGTCAGCACCACAGTCCAGGATGAGATAACGAACATCCACGAATACATCACGAAGATGGCCCCAACTGACAGCGTGCTCAGTGAATACCTCAGGCAGCAGAAACCCACGAAAGAAGAGGAACCATCATGGAAGGACAGGCCCCTGCACGGTATGTACCACCGGCAGATAGAGGAGGTGGCTGATATCCAGAAATCCTACCAGTGGCTGGACAAAGCTGGACTGAAAGACAGCACAGAGGCACTAATCATGGCAGCACAAGAACAAGCTCTGAGTACAAGATCCATAGAGGCTGGGGTCTATCACACCAGGCAAGACCCCAGGTGCAGGCTGTGTAAAGATGCCCCTGAGACAATCCAGCACATAACAGCAGGGTGCAAGATGCTAGCAGGCAGGGCATACATGGAACGCCATAACCAAGTGGCCGGCGTAGTGTACAGAAACATCTGCACTGAGTATAACCTGGAAGTCCCGAGGTCAAAATGGGAGACGCCCTCAAGGGTGGTGGAGAATGACCGAGGTAAGATCCTGTGGGACTTCCAGATGAAGACGGATAAAATGACGATGGCTAACCAACCGGACATAGTGGTGGTAGACAAACAGAAGAAGATGGCCGTAGTGATTGATGTAGCGGTTCCCAATGACAGCAATATCAGGAAGAAGGAACACGAGAAGCTGGAGAAATACCAAGGGCTCAGCTGATCACACTCAGCTGTCCCGTCCTGAGGTTTTGATAAAGAGGGTACAGAGCGCTACAACCACTCAAAGTCCCTTAGTCAAAGTTGACCTATAGGACGTCACTGCCATCAGGGTAGAAATGTTTTACTACAGGATAAAGGATCACTAGACCCAAACCATGGCAGTAAAATCCAGTCCACAAGATTCCTCATGGATTTCACATAATGTGTCACGTTTGTAGATTAGTAAAGAGAACCCTGAGCCTGGTTCTGCCGGAGGTTTCTTCCTGTTAAAAGGGAGTTTTTCCTTCCCACTGTCATGAAAGTGCTTGCTCATAGGGGGTCATCTGATTGTTGGGTTTTCCTCTGTATTAGGGTCTTTAACTTACATAAAACGCCTTGGGGCAACTATTGCTGTGGTTTGGCGCTGTATAAATAAAACTGAATTGAATATTTGTATCTGATGTCTCATCTATAAAAAGCCAATGTTATGACTGTTTGTCTTTTATTTTGTGAGGATGTCTGTTAATTATCTACCTTTCCAACCACAATCATGGATAATGTTAATGCACAAAAAGGGCTCTGTGGGGTTCTCGGCTGCAGCAGTGGAGCAGAGGAGGCTGGGGCCTGAGGTTTCACCTTTTCTAACGTTGATGTTAATTGTGAAGGTCATGAAGGGTGAAACTGATCTAATGATTAACTGTGACACTCATCCACACAGAGGGTCAGATCATGTTTCAGAGCTAGCGTAGCTTCACGTCTGTGTTTCTTTTATTCACACACACACAACCTAGCTTGAATTACCACGTTTAAGCTGCACACCACTAAAGTTTAAGCTCGTTCCTTCTATTTCACAACTACACCTTGGTATCCAACAGCATCGCTAAATGCAAGGGTCAGTCCGACTACAAAGAAGCAGTGGGTCAAACACAAAAACACTCACCTTTAATTCTTTCAGTGGGATACAGTACAAACAGTCAGAGCAGCAGCAGCTCTGTGGGCAGTGTAACATCAGGTAAACAAACAGTGTAGTACGTGGACGAGAGTTCGGCCCGGGCAGTTTTCACTGGCAGCAGCGTGTTCCTGCTCCTCTGTTTGCACGGCTGGCGTGCTGTCCTTCAGCTGTGCAGGTTGAAAAGCCCACACGAGTCACAATTGTTTCTTGACTCCTTACCGGTAAACTTGTACCAGCTTTCCCAGAGCCATCTTATTTACAGAGGACAACCCCCTGTGCAAGCTAAAGAATCACTTTGTGCAACCGCAACTCATTGCTACCAGCTAGGAAACAATCTTTAGAGATGCTGCAGTGAAAACGCAGTTTTCAGTTAGACGCCGCTTGACAATAGTTCCAAAGGCACATTTGACCCATGTGACTCTAGCATTAAAAGGCATGTTACAACGTTACATACAACGTGAAGCACTTTGAGGCGACTTTATGATTTGATGCTGTATAGATAAACTGAGTTAATACTTTGGATTCTTTCATTTAAATGGAAACACAATGAGCTGGTTTTTTTTCTGTGCTGTGTCCAAGTTCATTTTGAATATCAGCTGTGTTTCTATTTGAAGTCAAAAGGGCTGAAAATATTGTTCAAATGCAGTTTGATTTGAAGACGGACTTAAGCGGCGGTATGGCTACGACAGGTGACAACATTATGCAAGCCGTGCTGTGCGTAGCGGGGAGGACGAGGAGCTGCGTTCCATGGTGGCAGCAGGAGAACAACCTGCCCAAACTCCCGGTTTGTGTACATTAAGGGCAGGGCCGAGTTTCACCGCCTGTCTCAGTCTGTTGTCACAGCAACGACCGTCGCTTTAGGCTCTGACGTGTTTACATACAGCTTCTTTAGCACCGTAGAAATGACACATTTGTTATCTGGAGCGATGAACACAGAAAGAACTGTTTCCTCCTCCTATCACCCCCTAAAGCTAGTCTATCTTCACATTGTCTGAGGTGGAGGTTGTGACTAAACTAGTAGCACAGTGATATAGTTCAGAAAGGATGCTGGGAGAAGACCTCGTACTGGTATACTTCCTACAATGGTAAGGAGAGAATCATACAGTGATCATAAGTTGACCTTTGACATCAATGATTGGATAAAAGTAATCAGGTTATGTTGATGTACTGCGGTCTTTCGTTGCTAGCAGCGAGCTTTGTGTAGCACCAATAAAAACGTGACCTTTGGTACCAGTGGCTGATGCTGAGGTGAGAGGTTACAGCAAAGGCTTCAGGGTCTGGGTGCCTTACAGGACTGGCAGCAGGCTTTCCTGTAGTACCAGTGGGAGCACAGCTTCACCTTTAGAACCAGGGCACAGTTGGCTGTTGCTTTGTCCTGGCAGAAGTCTGCTCCTTGTGATGCTGCAGGATAAACACACACATAACAAATCTGCTCCTGTTAGAAAGTCCTCGTCTAACGGCGGCATCATCTGCTCTTGGAGTTTTTATACCTGGTGCTTCTGTCGGACAGCTCTGGATTTCACAGCTCTGCTTGGTTTCTGGCTTGAGGGCAGAGTCGCAGCTGTGACCCCTCGATACCAGCTCCTCCCCTTGGTAACACTTGACCTCTCGAACCTGGATGCCACGCCCACAGGTCTTGCTGCACTGAGTGAACAAGAGGTCAAACTTGCCAATTGTAGTTTGTTGAGGAAAGTTTGAAAAATGTGAGATGGCTGTGATTGTGTGCTGGGTGGCTGATGACAGGCGTCGCTACCTGAGACCAGGATGTGGTGAACCACTTGGAGCAGGGTCTCTGGAAGCAGGATGAGCTCATCTGCGGTTTGTTGGTTTGGTTACAGCTGCTGTCTGGAAACTCTTTGAACACTCCTCCTTCCAGGCCAGCACACACCACCTGACGCTGCCGCACGCCGCGGCCACAGGTAGCGTTACACTGAAACACAGACGCAAAACTAAAGAGTGTACCATCCTTATACAGCGTTAAAATATGTCTTCACTGTGCCACAGTCACCTGTTGCCACTCCTGCTCAACCCAGTGTGGAGCACAGTCTCTGTCACCGCAGGGATAGATGGCCAACGGGCGTAACGGCTGGTCACACTGCCCGTCTGACATCACAAGTCCGCCTGACGAACGGCAGGTCACAGAACGCACCATCCTGCCCTCCCCGCACTCACCTGAGCACTGACATGACGCAGAGACATTTTCATGCAAAATACATTTACACGCTGGACAAAAGCTGCTCATAACCTCCACCTCTGAAAACTACAAAACTGCAAAATCGAGTCAGATTAATCTGCTGTTTCTCCCACTGTTAGGCCTGTATCCACTGGTTTTCAGCCCAGTAACTGACAGCCACCGTTCTACAGAGACCATTTCAGGAGAGGCTGAAGCAAAGAGACGGATCGACTGAAGGCCCAAAGGCTTCAAATGCTCTGTGTAGTTCTTTGTTGCTCTATATAAAACCTATTTTAACCTGTTAAACTCTTTTATCTTTGGCATTTTTTGTAGAATAATAAAAAAATATTGCAAACTCTGTGTTTTTGTGCTAATAACGAATAATCTTAATATGCAGTTTCAAACTGGTTCTTTGCTAAGCTGTCTGCACACTGCTGCTGCTTCATGCCCAGAGTTGGGAGTTTTTGAGTGTTTAGTGGCTTAACAACAAAAACATTCAGGTTCAAGTAAACGAGTGAAAAAGCAGCGAGTGTCCAAAGACGTTCAGAAAGCCTGGAAAACTTTCAAAAGATAAAGACCCGAGTGACTCGAGACTGGTTTGTTACCATGGTGACGTATCTGGCGATACCTCTCACAGACACACTGTCAAGTCATCAAAATGACCAAAATGTACAGTTTGAGGCTTTGAAACAGTGAGTCTCAGTGTGTGGTGGGTGCAG
Source organism: Pelmatolapia mariae (assembly GCF_036321145.2). Lineage (NCBI taxonomy): Eukaryota > Metazoa > Chordata > Actinopteri > Cichliformes > Cichlidae > Pelmatolapia > Pelmatolapia mariae. The sequence goes on along the minus strand of NC_086243.1, from coordinate 313,733 downwards.
TAAAGGGCTGAACTCACAGGTCCCCAATCAGAAACACTCCATCGTCTGTCACACGGTGGGCCTTCACATTCCTGGCTCTCTATTGGCCGAGAGGTCTCGTTACACAGTCTCCTTTCCATAGAGCAACGAACCTCTCGAGTGCGGATGCCCCGAGAGCCACAGCGTGCCGAGCACTGACACACGGAGGGAGAAACCATGAATGACAGCTGGTGTCATGAAGTATGACAATATTCACGTGTCTTCCTGACAGGAGACAAAATCTCAAAAAGGTGAATTATGGAAAGTTTCCTCTTGCTTGGTAACACGTAAGAACATGTAAGAAGTTTGAACCAACATTAAAAGAGAACTGGTTGTTATGAAAGTTAGACGCTGCTGTAGCACAAACCTCCGACCACTCCGACACCTCCCACTGGGGTCCGCAGCTTTGTCTGTGGCACACCTTCCTATTGGCTGGTTTGTGGAGATCATGTGACAGACAGAGCGAATCGTAGACAGAGGAGTCGAACCCAGGAGACAGCATCTTCCAGCAACGCACGATACGATACTGCAGGCCCTCGCCACACGTCCGAGAGCACGCGCTCCAACCACTCGTCTCCCATCTGAGAACAAAGACGCACCGTGGAGTAGTTATCACAGGTCCGTAAAACATCTCCACACACATTCCAGAGATGTAATGAATCGTTCTCCTGGATTTGTGCTGGAATTCTGTTTAATTCCCTGGTGGGGCATCCATCCACGGTGGTGACCCCGTGTGATGCATTATGTAGATGGCTTCAGGTGTAACCAAAACTATGGCAGTAAATCAAAGCTATCACCAAATATTCACTCTTACAGTCCTGGAATCATTTCCAACGTTTCTTTTGCTTTGTTCGTCAAAAACATTCAAATGTATGCATACGATAACATTTGTAACTAAAATATTTATACTAAAATATTTATAATAATATTATAAATAATATTATAAATAGGCAGTAAAACATGAGGTCTGATAAATCAGCTCCAGATTATTTAGATTTAAAAGGAATCCATAGATATTTAGCAGCTAATGCAGTAACACAATTAGGCCAGATGTTTGTAGGAAATCTGAATCTGGGTGATGCTGTAAATGTATAGATACAGTTATAGATGCAAAGGTCAGTTTTTAACAGTTTATTTATTGATTTATTTGACAAAAATGGCACGTTTGGTTCCTCCCAGTGTGTACTCCAAGTCTCCAGGTCCTAAAAGTAGCATCTGACTTCAGAGTATGTCAGCATCATCTGAAATCAGGCATGGAGATCCATCCCTGCAGATCTTAGAGTCAGCCAGCATCAGTACTGTTCACCTGGGAAACGTGTGCTACTATCAAAGCTGCTTCTAACCCTGCTCCACCTCAGAGGTCCTGACTGAACATGATTGGTTTCTCCAGTTAACCAGCATTTCCATTCACACATAAAACTGTGTTAAACGTGGTGTGGATTTTGCAGTGAGTCTGAGGTGAAACAGTACCGTGGAGGACATTGCTTTCCAATGCAGAACTCTTGTGTGGGCTCCGGTCGGGTCAGAGAGTCACAATAACGGTCGTCAACTTCAGTGCCATCATACCGGACGCACAGAGCATATGTGCTGCTGATACCTGGGAACACGGTACATCTCAGAACTTCTCTCCTCTGAGCACTTTTACAACTTGCCTCGTGCACCCATTCATTTATGCTTTTTCTATGGTTCTTCTGTGTAAGTGCTAATTATCTAACATTCACACACATTCATGCAAGACCCTGCTCCACCTGCTGAGCTACAGCCACCCCACCACACAGTGCTCACAGAGATGAACATCCTCCTGGTCGCACTGGCCAACTTATGTGGAGACCAGAAAGTATTTTTGCACTTCTTGGATTCTTTGGAAAAATTATTCTCCAAGGAAAGTTTAGTCTTATTCATATCTTATATTCTATTCAGTTTTATTTATACAACACCAAATCACAACAACAGTCGCCTCAAGGCGCTTTATTTTGTAAGGTAGACCCTACAATAATACATACAGAGAAAAACCCAACAATCATATGACCCCCTATGAGCAGGAAGAAACCTCCGACAAGTAAGCCTGCAGTGTGAGAGCGAAGTGCTCTAATAGGGTGATATGGTACTACAAGGTCATTAAGATAAGATGGGGCCTGATTATTTAAGACCTTGTATGTGAGGAGCAGGATTTTGAATTCTGGATTTAACAGGAAGCCAATGAAGGGAAGCCAATACAGGAGAAATCTGCTCTCTCTTTCTAGTCCCTGTCAGGAAGACAGGAAGAAAGCAGTCTTACATATTTGTTTAATATGTGCGTTGAAGGACATGTCCTGGTCAAAAATGACTCCAAGGTTCCTCACAGTGTTACTGGAGGCCAAGGTAATGCCATCCAGAGAAAGAATCTGGTTAGACACCATATTTCTAAGATTTTCAGGGCGGAGTACAATAACCTCAGTTTGATCTGAATTAAGAAGCAGAAAGTTAGCGGCCATCCAGGTCTTTATGTCTTTAAGACATTCCTGCAGTTTAACTAATCGGTGTCTGGTATTCAAGTCCAGATGGCGTTCAGAGCCATTTTTAGATTGCTCTGGTAGTTCTGTGCTGCTCTCCTGCTCTGTGCATCGTATGATTTCACCACAGACTGCAACACTACACAAAGCAAACATCAGCTCTTCTTTCAAGCTCACCTACATGTAAACAGGTCGATCATGTTTATGAAGGCTGGGTCTCAGTTTGCAGCAGTCTCCCAGCACAAAGCCAGAGCATCACTGTGAGCCATTTTTACCATCACATTGTACTCTCCATCCTGAGTGGAGCTGTGACTGACACGATTATGTGGCAACACTGAAAATGCAGGTTTTTGGCCCCCCGGCCTGTTCACACCATTTCAGCCTGATTTAGTCAGGAAGGGGACGAAGCGTCAAACACAATGAAACGTTTCCATTGCAACTGTTGTTGACAAATTCACTTCTTCAGTATGGATTATTAAACAAGGAGTGTTAGTCAAAATTACATTTTTAGTTACAAAGTTACAACATAATACGGTTTGTCCAGTGTCAGAGCAGTACGGTAACATCGCATCACCAAGTCTACACCTACATCAGGAGTTCATTTAATCAGTCCCTCAGGGATAGCAAGTACAGTGTCACTATGATCACCTTCAGTTAAATGTAGAACAATCATCTTTACACTGTGCTTGAATCTGTGCTGATTTGCAGCAGCAGCCAATCACACAAATATCTGGTTTGGCCCTAATAGTATCAGGTGACAGCTTTGTGTTTACCTGTTGTACAGGTGGAACTGCATGGAGCATAAGCAGACACCTTCCAGCTATACAGGTCTCCCAGACTAATATGTGGCTCCACATCAAAGTTGTTGCTAGAAGGAAGCAGAAACACAGACAGGAGGCAGATTGATGAAACTTGTAAAACCCAGCAATGTCACAATGACTTCACTGAACCTGAGGATCACGTGTACAAGCCCAGACCAGTCTGCACACATCTAAACCCAGTGTGGTGTTAAGCAGTTCTTATTATGATTACAGTACAAATGCAGAATAAGCTCTGAGGATCATGAGATGCTTCATCGTACCTCTCTGTGTTGGCTGCCTGGACCTCTGACACCTGCTGCAGCTCTACCAGGATGGCGGTGTGAGGACCACTGACTGTTTCTGAGGCCACAGAGTCCATGACTGTGACAATGTCCCTGTGCATTTGTGAGCTTGTGTCTGTGTCTGCAGCAGCAACTGACCGCTGCTCCGTGGGTGTGTGTGTGGCTGAGTGTGTGTTTGTCTGCGTCTCCTCCAGCAGCAGGTAGGGATCATCTTCTGCTGCAGGATGAACCCTCTGATCACCTGTGAATGGGAGACAAATGAATGGGACAGATTTTTAAAATTACTTTGAAGGCTCTCTCTGGCTCTCAACGAAGGCGGTTGCACTTTCCTCCTCTCCTCCTTACCCTTATCTTCCCTGCTTAGCCTCTGTGTCCTTGTCTTGTCTTGTGCGCATTACTTTCCCTGGAACAGTCTCTCACTGTCGTTCTCTAAAACCTAAAGAATTATGGATTTGATCAACTGGTCTCTGAATGCTATTGACACCCTTTTCTCAACGAGAAGTCTGGGCTCGGGAGAGCCTGAGTGCCCTTGAGGGACTTTCCCTGCCGGATACACGATGGACGGGTGGCAGACCTGGAGGGTCGTGTGCCTGGCGGGACTGTCGTTTGAGGAGGCTGAAGATATCTACCTATTCGGAACCATGATAACAGGGTTCTTGCTGATCGGAGCTGGCCTGGCCCTGGTTTATTGGAGAAATAAGACAGCAGAACCAGCTGTTCAAACCCCCCCAAGGCTGCCCGCTGGAATTGAAGTGATGGGACGAGGCGCGACCTCTCACAACGAACGGAGCATGGTTAACACCTTGGAGACGCTTACAGCTGCTGTGAGGGCTCAAAACAACACCATTGAGCGTATGGGGGGACACATCAGAGAGAGGCCTGCTCAAAATGAGACCCTTGAGCGACAGTTGGATCACATCGCGGAACGGATCACTGCAGCTGTGAGGTCTCAGAATCAAAAGAATGACAACAACACAGAGCAGAAGTTTGATACCATCATGGGGAGGCTCGCGACTCTCCAACGGGAGATTGAGAGACCAGTGTCAGAGTGTTAAAAGAGCAGCTTGACATTCTCCTGGCCTGCTCGCATGAAAAATCAACAATACCAATATCGAAATGCGGATATCACCACGGCGCCAGCTGCAGGCCCAAGGCTGGAGCCGAACAACTACTCCCTGATAACGACTGTGATGACTATTCTTCCCATCCCATGCAGGCCACCTGGGTTGGCTGGAAGACTGTTTACTTAGCCTGGCAGGGCGAAGGACACTGTCATAGCTGAACTATGGACACGCATACACATACACTTACACTGATAAGCAAACACTGATCCCCCTCCCTTTCCAAACGCCTTCGATGCTTGTTTCCTGCGGGGGAAGACGGCGGGTCTGTGTGCCGCGCTGGAATGGTAGCGCTGTGCAGGATGACTGTTGTGTTTCCTCGTGATCACTCCTCACCCCCTACCCAAACCCTGTGGCTGGTCACGTGCTCAAATGTTGTACTGTGGACATTTATGTGCTTTCTGTGCAGAGGAGTTTTTTTTGTTTCCTGTTCTCATGCTGTCCTCCCACATGTGCCCAGCATGAGTAGAGGTCTCTATTTTTCCTCTTGTACTTTCCCATTGTTGTGTACTTTTCACTGTTTTTCTGTAACGCTGCCGATCTCCGACCTGTATTCCCATGTGATGTCTATGTTGTGTGTGTAGGTCGGGGGGGGGGGGGTGTTCTATTCCTCTGCGGGGCAACCTGCATGTGGCCAATAAAGCATTCATTCAATTCAATTCAATTCAATTCAAGGTTAAGGTTTCATTTTTTATTTGCTAATCTTCATATTATTAGGTGTCTTTTTCATAACTTATATATAATCAAAGTAAAACTCTACAGTCCTGTTCTTGCGCTTTCCTTCACTTCCTTACAATTTGCTAGAAAAATGGGAAACGGTTTCAGGGACAGGGGCAGCAAAAGACTGGGAAAGTTTTGGAATGTTCAAAAACACCAGTTTTGAACATTCCACAGGTGAACAGGTTAATGGGAAACAGGTGTTTGTCATGAGCATCCTGTCATGTATTTAATATATATTGCTGATTATATTTGCTAATTATATTGCTTTATGTGTAGGCCTTTATAAACCAGAAGAACTAGGTCAAAGGGTGGTAGGTTGCCCTGGCAACAGACCTCAGAAAAGGGAAGTTATTGCAAGCTGCACAGGAAGTTTTAGTGCACAGGCATATTAATAAATCAGACACAGAAAAGAGGAACTGAGTATAAGGAGTTTGTTTGTAATGAAAGTGACGTGTGAAGTACCAAAATAATACCTATATGAGACACAGTTTATGATTCTAATGTTAGAGATCCTGCAACTGGTGTTTGGGCTGTGCGGGGGTCTCTCTCTTCCGGAAGATGATTGAATAAAAAGAAAAATAAAATGTTTTGACCACTATGAGTCGGGTTTTCTCTGTTCTATCATGGGGACAAAAGAATCGGGGTTTAATATTCCCCAAACGGCTCAGTCGTTTTAAAGCAGGGGTCGGCAACCCTGGGCACGCGTGCCAACCCTTGGCACGCGAAGGGTTAACTGATGGCACGACCATATCTGGACTGGCCATCGGGCATACCTGGCATTTGCCCAGTGGGCCGATGATTTTTTTTATTTTTATTTTTATTTGTTTGTAGCGGTATAAACAATGAAATGTGGTGGATTGGCCAGATGCTGGTCGGTGTGTAAAAATGACTCAGTTGTTTGGTGGTGGCTATGGCGGAGCTTCCACAGATTCAGTAACATTAGCAAGTGGTGGAGGCCAGCAGGTGGATGAAGGAAAGGGGAGGAGGAGAGACCTGAGGCGGCCGCCGGTCCGAGCGTCAGGTGAACTGAACTTCAGGTAAGAAGTTATGACCTGCAGTCTATCTGGTCAGATATAAACCAAGTTTAGGTGGAGTTTATTTTCATTGTGCTGACTTTTTACAGTCAGTTACAATAACTCGTACTGCGTACTAGCTAGCATGACGGAGTTTCTATACAGCTGGGTGGGTGCTATGATGTTACTGATAGTGAACTTTATTTTATTCATAAGGTTAGTTAGTAGAGTTGCCAACTGTCCCGTAAAAAGACAGAATCGTCTCGCATTCAGAGAAAATATTACGCGTTTCGTTTTGAGCTGAAAAGGAACACAGTTTGTCCCGGACTTCAGCTAGAATGAAAAAAGACACAAAGCTGCAGTTATTCTGTGTCTTTACGCTGTCAGCTGTTTCTTCTCCTCTCATTCTCTCCCCCTCCCTCTCCTGTTGCTACTTCAATCATGAAACTGATCAATGATCAGCTGATCGTCTCTCTTGTTTGTTTATCGCCCACTTTGCGCCAGAAAGAGGAAACCAGCGGATGTCGCGCTAAACAACAGCAGCACGTTTAAGCTTGATCAGCTGTTGTTAGAATTTATTTAATATTAATTTCTAGTATCAGCTGATGTTTGCTGGAGCCACAGCTGTAAAGCTGCTGGTCATGATGTCGGTTTGGTTATCTGGTGAGAGGGAAACATGAAGATGAAACCAGGAGATGTCCTTACTGAATCATCAGAGCTGAACAGGTGATGGAGAAACAGGTTTACCTTTTAGGTGACATGAATGAGTTGAAGTTATGAACTGTTTCTGAGAGACAAATAACACCAGGATCCTTTTCTAAGTAGCTGACAGCTGGTAACTGTGCAGGGGCGGGTCTAGCAAAGTTTTGTCAGGGGGGCCAGGTAGGGCATTAACAGGGAGAGGGGGGGACAAAGAAATACTTTCTTATTCTCATTTAAAATGTCTCGCTTTTAATAAATAATTATCTGAAGCTTACAACCAAAGTTTTTATCTGACATAAAATGTATAGAAATCATACATATACCAACAAGACTGTACATCACTGTCACAACAGCGTTTGTTTTCATTCATTCTAGTCAAAATGCCCGGGCCGATTTTTTGTCCCAGTCCAGCCCTGGGCACGACACGCAGTGAATTAATCTGAGAAGGTGCATTAAAAAATAAATGGCCGCAGTTAATGCAACATCGAAGCAGCTGGAATCCACAGCTGTGCGTGTTCATGGAGCTGCATTTTCACCTGCTGGACGTCACTACCTGACAAGTTTAACTGTCTTCAGAACATTGCAGAGGCCTTATTGACAGCATTTGGCTCTACATATCTGTGTGAGCAGATTTTCTCTCACATGAGTGTCCTCAGGTAGCCGTCTGAATGCTGGACACTGGGAGACCTGTGTCTCTGAGTGGGAGACCAGAGATCACATTAACATGTGTATCTCTGTATTAACAAACATGCCATGTTGGCCCAGTTTATTTTTCTTATCATTGTTGTGAGGAGACCATAAATAGCATTTGTATTTTCTGTTGTACAGTTCATTTGCTGTTATGGATACAAAGTGTCTTTTTTTTGTTTCAAAATAGCTGAAAACTATTCGCTGATAGCTGCCAACATCTGCAAACAAATATAATTCTATAAAGTGTCTCTATATAGTGTGTAACTGTTGATAAAGAGCGTTATTAAATTTATTGCTAATGCAATCATATGGCACACTGACTTCTGAGGAAATTTCAGATGGTACTCAACATCAGAAAGGTTGCCTACCCCTGTTTTAAAGGATGGGGCGAGGTTCACCACTTTACACAACGTCCCAACTTCACTGAAACTGTGGTTGTAGTATATTGGCCCAACACTGGTGTGTAAGTCCGATGAGCTTTGGTGTGACCACAGGTCTTATTCACACCCTGAACTCTTTTTGAAGTTTAAGCAGCCTTCAGGAGTTCTTCAGGTTCCTTTATTGGCAGTAGAAGCATATCTGTTCAGGATCATTGTCTGAAAAATGAAGCTGCTACCAATCACACACACTGGTATTGCACAGCTGATCAACATCAGACTGTATTATTCCGCGTTCACACCCTGTATTGTCCAAAGTATTCACTCACCCATTCAGCTGTTCCAGTCCAGGCCCACCACTGTATGGACTGAGGCAGCTGGGCATGCACACGCTTTTACACACATTTGTGAAAGAGTCACTCAGGTAACATGATAGGGTGCCACCTACGCACTCCAGCAGGAAATATTCTACAGTTCACGGTTCAAACTGTATGATAACAACGTGGAAGCTTGGGAACAACAGCAACTTAGCCACAAAGTGGTCGGCCAATCATAGAGCAGGGTCAGCAGCTTAGAAAAAGTGCTTGTGTGAATGGTGTGATTGGGTGAATGAATTAGTTGTATAAAGCACTTTGAGTGCTCAGATAGAGTAGAAAAGCGCTATATATGAACCAGTCCATTTACCAAATATGCTTCCAAGCCAAAGACTAGAACATATTGATGAAGGATATCATGTTTTTGGCTTCACCTGCACGACAGCTGTCGTTCCAAGGCAGGTCTCCCCAACAGGATTTGTTTCCCCTGCGTCGGGAGCACACGCTGGGCTCTCCAAATCACGGACAAACAGTATCCCACATTCTTGATTTTTAGTTCACAAACACTTCTTATAACGACTAACTACTCCTGAAACTTTGGAGGTTTTAGCTCTTTATACAGTAAAGTTACAGGAGGATAAAAATAATTATCAGGCAAAATGTCCTGTCTGATACCACGTGACAACAATAAATATATAATTTTCTGGTGTAACCCTCAAACTGAATGGTAATGTAACAACACTCGCTTTTTACTTTTTCACAAAACTAAAACATCACTCCTTCCACGTCTAATATCTGTAATGGAGGCGGAATAACTGGATCCTCGCTGCGTGCCCAGTGAATGCTCGCCACGCAGGGGAACACATTTTGTCAGTGATACCGACCGTGGCACAGTATCCCACAGTTGTTTATGTTTTAAACGCATTCTGCACAGCGACATTTTGAAAAATGTATTGATAGCAATGTTGAATATTATTACACAGTAAAAACCTAAAAAACAACAAAAACAACTATACGTAAAATAAAGATGGTTTGTTTTTCTATTGTTTAAAAAGAGGTAGTGATTTATTTAATTGCAACCTGTAACCTTTTATTTCTTTCATTGTTTACAATTTGCGGTGTGGAATAAAATGCAGTGGAGTTTGAAACAAAATATGGGTGTGTGTGAGTGTGGGCGGCGTTCTTGTAAGACAAAGGGGGCCTAGCAAAAAAAGTTTGGGAACCACTGCCCTGCTGTAAGATTACAAGGAAGATGTCTGAAGTGAAAACATTTGGGAAACGACTGGATTTGTCTTTTCTACCTGGGAATGTGAGCATTAGCGTGTTGTCATCTTCAGTCGATTGCTCGTTGGAAGAGTTGGAAGAGCTTTCTTAATGACCAGAGAAAAGAAAGACAGTGGCAGAAATCATGTGGTTAGAAAGCACCAATCACACAGAAGATTAAATGATCACTAAAGCTGTTGTTGTCTCCTGATTAAACCTCTGGCACGACTAAGTCAGTCGAACATCTTTAATAATACAAGTAAGATGAATAAAACTTACTGTAGCCAGATGGTGCTGGAGGTCCTTGTTCCTCCACATCATTGTGACTAAACACATGAGTGATGACATCAGCTGGTCTGTAGACCATAATGTCCACTGGTGCTGGTGCTGGTCTGGCGGTCTGGATCTCCCAGACCACTTCCTCCTCCTCCTCTTCTTCCTGCAGCTGGACATCTGGGTGGTCATGCAGGTCGTGATGGACAGATGCTGACCCTCTGCTGTGGTTCATCGAGATACTCTGATCCCCTCTGACATCCACGTTTGCGTCATTATAGGTGAGGTTAAGTTTGGAGTGGCGTGAGGCCGCGGCAGCTGCTTGAGACTTGAGTGGGATGGTATACTCGTAGGTGATGTGGGGGAGTTTCCCATTCAAGTTGTAGTACTGAAACGACATGCAGCCTTGTTACAGTCAAACTAACAAACACGTGTGTGTGTGTGTGTGTGTGTGTGTTCCTGTACTACCATAACATTAAGACCCTGCAGAGTGGGTCCCTGGGCAATGATGTATTCCAACCCATCAGACAACATGATGCTTGGACGTCGGTACTTGAACACTGTTCCTGCCACGTGGAAATTCTGAGGATTGTCAAACACCGTGTTCCCATTGAAGAAGAAATATCCCGCTTCATCTGACAGAGCTAGAAAGAAGGGAAAACGTCAGGTAGGAGGGCTAAAAAGTCCCACATGTCCTTCAGTGTGTACATGTGTGTCTTTGTAAATCCAGGCCAATGGTACTGAGCATGTTCCAAAACGGGACAGTGTTTTCCTACATGCTGTCCCCGAGACAAGGGGCCAAATCTACAGCTGGTAGAAGCACTGAGCAAAGGTTGTGCTGGTGCAACCACAATAAACAGCACCACACTGGCAAACAATATCATTCAGACTGTCTACATTCCCATCTAGGCCATGGTAGTCTAAGGGCTTGAGGAGATGGGACTTGTTTGTTAGTTCTTGAAGAGCTCTCATCTGAAACACATCTTCAGTTCTAAAAGCTGACGGGGGTCCCTGACCTTCATATATCTCACATCTACCTTCAAAGTGACAACTGTGCTCTACTGAGAGACGCTCACGAGACTACCTAGCACTATTTTATTATCAGGCGCTTAAAGATTCAAGTCACATATCTGTGGACTTAAATCTCACTGAACACAGAGCAGTGAAGTACAACTCATAATTCAAAGCATATATTAGACACAGGGAAACAGGAAGTACTTGTGATTGGCTGTTGATGAGGAGATGCCGTGTCCTGTGCGAGAAAACTCCGCCTACTCTGCAGTTGTTCCCAGACACGTTTTATTTCCACGCTGATGTCAGCTTTAACTGACACAGTAAAATCCCAGCTAGGATGTTGGTGATGAACACATGACAAACTGATGGGAGCCACTTGAGGCCAGGGACGTCCCATCAGTGGTAGGACTGAAGGCGCCTTTCAGATGAGACGTGAATGACAGTTGGCTTCACATATTTGCACTTAAGACACAGATAGGTGGTTCAGATCTGCATGTTCTTACTCTCAAATACCTCGAGACGGTCCTGGTGTCAAACTAGACTTCTTTAACTTAAAACAAGTGAAAATGACCAAGTCTTAGCTGGACACTAAAACTCTCATCACCACTGAAATGTGATGACATTTGCTTCCTGTGCAGGTCTGGGATCTGTAGTGAAATTACAGAACGAACAGGTGAGTGTTGGAAGCAGAATGCACCTCTGCTTTTTAAATCACACCTCACTGCAACACATCATTTTCTAACATAGCAGTACCCAGAGTTTAGCTACTAATCCTGATCTCTTCCTTTAGAAAGTTACTTAGGAGTTGAATTAGTTTACTTACTGTAATACACTAATCATATATATGCATATATTTGATGATATTGAACCATGATCCCTGATGATATTGACCTTAAAGAAGCTGTACGTTCTCACCCAGGATGTTCTCCGTCTTGTGCCTCTCTATGATCTGAATGTCTGAAGCTCCAGCTGGGATGTTGGTGATAAACACATAACCTGATGACAAACACAAACTTGTCACTAAACTGCAACACAATTGGAAAGAAAAAACACTCCAAGAGTTTATCAGCAGGAACACATTTCTGTGAATACGAGGACTCAGTCTGGTGAGGACAGATCTCTGGGGGAGGCTAACCCATCTAAGTATGTTTTTAATGCACTGGTACTGCATCACACGCTTCCAGATGGGATTACACCATGCGTCGAAGTCTGCCTCCAACATCTTTGAAACATGGCTGAGACAGTTGGACTCCTGATTTGATCCAGTCAGTTTGGATCCATCACTCCATAAGAGTTACGTTGCCTGCGATTTCCAGTCCAGTTCTAATTTGGCATACTTCAGCCTGGTCAAAGGGGTTTGCAAAGAAAAGCGTCTTGCAAACCCCTTTGACTACGATGACCTGGATGACTGAGAACCTTCACAGACACATACTTCAGCCTGTTCTCCCTCTTTCTGTTCCTTAACAGTGGCTTCTTGACAGCCGTCCTTCCATTCAGAGCACTTCTAATGAGGCTTCTGTGGAAAGTAAATGAATCAGCCGAAGGGTCAGATGCATTTCTCAGGTCCTGTCAGGTCTTTGCTGGATATTTTCCTTATTACTGAAGGACATAACCGTTCATCTGCTGTAGAATTTCTTTCAGGTGTGCCACTTCTTTTGTCCTTAACTTGTCCTGTTTCTTCTGATGTTTTAAGAATGTACTTTACACCATGTTGCGATATGCCAAGTTTCATGTCAATATCTCTTTGGGAAGCCGTGTTGGTACAAAAACATGCTGTCAAACGAACCAGCAGAAGGGGGTGAAGACATCATGGAGTCATCCACCCCGGTTTCAGGCTTCTATGACGACACATGTTTACAGGACACCGTGCAGTGGATTTCACTGAGGTGGTTGCAAAGATAATGGTTTCCTTGAGCTGTATGAGTGAAATAATCACTAAATGCTCGTCCTGTGCCAGTTAGACATGTATGTTGAATGTGGTTATCTGTGTGTGTGTTACCTAACTGTGTGAGTGCCTTCCTGTAGGATCCAGAGATCCGCTGGCATGATGTCCCGTTCCCTCCGCACACACCACACCTGTCTACAGTCTTACTGCTGTACAGCTCCCCATCACACCCCACAGGCTGGAACAGAGGAGCAGACATAATGCACATACATGTGACACTGTTTGTTCTTCAGAGACAACACTCATGCAGCTTTTTCTCACAACAACCAGAAACACCTGACTTGAATTTTTACTACCAGGAAATATATTCTTCCAAGCCACGTGATTGGGTGAAGGTGTTCACATGTTTTGCTCTTTAAAGCACACTTTTAAACACAGCCGAGTTCAACCACATGTCAGAGTGGGGAGGAAAGGTGACGTGGAGCCCAACAGGGCAGTCAGCTGCCCCACATCTGGGTTCAAGAAGAAAGGTCATGAATGTCCGCTCCTTTAGCTCACCCCCTACTACAGCGACGCCAGAATATACAAAGAACTTCTTTATAGTGAAGTGAAACCATGTGTTGAAAGGTGAAGGCTGTTCCCAGCATGCCTCAGTACTGACAGCAGCTGCGTCCACCTCTGCAGAGTTTACCCTCCTCTAACAGAACCACGTCACACAGCTCATGTCATCTTAGACTGCCTGAGAAATCATGACAGTAAATTAAAAGCATCATGCATGACAAGCACAATGAGTCTGACAGAGCAGCTGTGGGATGTAGTGGAACATCATGAAAATGCTGACCACAAAGCTGCAGCAACTGTGCCATCCTGCTAAAGTAGACGAAAAAGTCTGAGCGCCTTGTTGAATGAACACCACGGTGTCCAACGAAGCAGCTAACGAGTGTATTTTCTATGATGTTGAAAATATTTCATTAAGATTTTCTACAGTAAAAAAAACATCTGAACTTTTCCTGGTTGGTTACCTGACACATCCCCTCGATACACACTCCATGGTTTTTAGTATCCCGACAGGAGGTGCCATCGTGGGCAGGAACCAGCAGCTGTCGCTCGCCACTGATGGTGGTACACTGCAGGTCACATGGTCTATTGGAGATGCTGATGTAATCGGCTACATGGGGAAGGACACATTTAAGAAAGCATTTCTTTATCAACATCAACAAACTGCACTGGCTACATCGTGTCACCATTTCAGACAAATACACAATCCCCAGTGGGAAAAGAAAAACTCTTCACATGTTATATCTACTGTTGCATCGTCAAACCAAACGTAGATGATGAAAGTGAACTGACACATGAGACAAACAGACAAAGGCTGACCTGGGTACAGAGGTATCCACTGATAGTATCTCCTTCCAAAGGCTTTAGAGTTGAACTGGGAACACTGGTGCTGTTTGAAGCTAACGCTGGTGCTGGGACACGGCTACAAAATAAATACATACACAAAACGAACAAACACAGACAAAAGCTTCAATGCTTATTTCTACTGTTTCCTTATTGTAATCAATCAGTAAAGGATCAATATCATACCTGCTTTGAACAGAGCTGGTACGTCTTAGGGGAGCCAACACAACAGGAGCTGTTAACATTTTGGGTGGAGGACAGCCTGAGACAGACAGGAGTGTCAGGGTGCAGCATGATCAACACTTTTATTAATGACACCGTTCATCTAACTGCAGAGCTGCTGGCAGCTTTCACACCAAAGCTTCAATTTGCCAACTGTGATGGCCAAACCCACGGCCACACTCTAAAGTCGGTAACTCTTGTATTTTCAGTTCTTCATTTGAACACAATAACACACTTTAGTTTCCAATAAATTTATTGATTGGTTTGGATTAGTGATGTGACATTCTGTATCGAGGCTTCAAAGCTTGTGTCGAGTAATGGAGGGGGCGTTTCCGCGATGCGCGTAACGAGGCTTGCTTCATTTATGGGAGGAGCTGAAAATGATGACGTCTGAAGCCTCGCTGACCGGCTGTACCACGTGACTGGTTCATGAAGTGGTTCAAACTTTGCCGCAAGCTATGACAGCGATATAAACCCCTTAGACTTCATTCAAAATGTGGGTGTTTGATGGAGAGTTGCGGTTAGTGAGAGTTTGGAGACAGTTTGGAGGTTTAGGAGAGTGAGGAGAAAAAGTCAGGAGAGAATGGAGCCAGCTAAGAAGAGGAGGATGTCCTCCCTGTGTGGGAACATTTTGATTTTATTCCTCCCAACAAGGTATGTACATTTCTACAGAAGATGTATTACTGATGTAATACTGATGGTGCAATACAATTTATGTTAAGCTGTCTTTACTTTTGTACAAGGTGAAGTGTTTGCTGTGTGCCAGGGAGCTGGGATATAAGAACAACACCTCATCCATGCTCAGGCACTACAGAGCTTTGCATGAGAGTAAGGGGAACACCGATTGTGGAGCAAGACCAGGTGAGCCATCAAATGCCATGATAATATAGCATGCAGTAATGTTACTAAATGATAGAACAATATTATACAACTGTAATAAGTTACGTGTGTGATATTTATATTTGTGCTTTGTTTTTATAGTCTTTCCTCAGGAGAACAATCTCAAATAGATGGAGACCTGGTTAGCATGGTGATTGAGGACTCCCAGCCATTTAGCATTGTGGAGGACAAAGGATTTAAAAGATTTGTTAAATTGTTAAGTCCTAGCTATGTTCTCCCCACTAAAAAGGTCATAAAAGCAGTGAAAATTTAGTTTTCACAGAATAAAATGTGAACAGGCAGGACTGAGGCTCAAAGCCTCAGTGTGTAGCTGTCCATACCTCAACGTTACAAAAGCACAACCACTGTCCACACCCCAACCACACCTCACCTCACAGTAAATGATCATTTCCATTTTAAGCATTTCCAAATGATCATTTTCCATACTGCCGGTATAAATATACACAGTATACTACCATCACTACAATATACATGTTTTACACACTCCTTTTATTGCTGACATTTACAGGCTGTGTGCAAAAGGCCACACTCTTCAAATTCATGCCAACTAATATTTTTAGGTCCAGTAGATGTCCTACTAGAGCAAATGAAGCTTCAAGACGCTTTGCGCTGGGGTGAACCAATTGGATGAAAAGCTTCAGTGCTTCATGAAGCTTCATCTGCCCATCACTAGTTTGGATACATTTGTTCTATTTGTAAGCGTGCACATTTAGGTTATGTATTCATACCAGTTCATTACTTTGTTTGACTAACCTTTGTTTCTTTTACTTGCTGCTTACCTGCCATGATCCCTGGGAGTTACCAGACAAAAGGTGGTGGCCAGGGTTTAAAGCCCTTAAATACAAAGAGGGATAATTGGACCGCACCACCACTTCCTGCTGAGGGGACAATGTGTATTTTCTTTAATTACAAAAAAAAAAGCTTTTGTATTTGACTACATATTTGAGTTTAGGGTTCAGTGGTTTTGACTTTCTTCTTTGGTGTTGAGTTTATAAACAAACCAGGCTGTACTGCATCATTTTTGTGGTTTATGTGTCATAGTGGTCTGATCAGCCATTATATAAACCCTTGTGTGTCATTTCCTGTTTGGGCAGTCATTTGGTTTGTTAAGTTTGCAGTCTTTGCCTAATTTTTGGGGGTTAAATGGAAACCCTGTTTTTCTAATAATTCCTGTGACTCCTCCTGCTTTTTCAACTCAGTCCATCACACCAACACTGACAATAAACAAACTGTGTAACTGAGTATTATGGATGATGTCACCAAGCTACCCACCAAGAGTGTCCAGGTCTTACCTTAGATGGTAAGCTCTTAGAGATGACTGATTTTCTTGAATGGACGTGCCTAATCCTGCACTTTCCTTCCACTGCCCACTACTTACACCACAGTTACTGTGGCACAGTGGGTATCTTTATTTGCCTACTAAATTCATCCGTTTTTCTTAATCGCTTTGGTCAGAGTTTAAGTGGAGCTGGAGCCTATCCCTGCACAGACAGGACACACCTGGGGTAACTCACCAATATATCACAGGGTGAAGACAAAGAGAGACACATAAACACTCCCACCCAGCAAAGCCCATTTTAGGATCATCACTTCATTCTGTGGTTCTCAGACTGAGTCAATGTAGGTGGGATGCTGCAGCTCTAACCTGACTGTTATTCAGGTAAAATTCAATGTGTTTTTTAAAATCATAATCATTACAGTTTTTTCTGAATGCTTAAACCCTAACTGTGATTCTTATAGCACAATTTCTAAAACTATTAATACTTATAGCAAAACCACTCACTGAGTTTGCAAAACTAAAAGCACAAACACTGCTTTGCACTCAGTTTGCCATTTTGTAACACACACTTTGCAAAACTGTAGGCACAATTCACTGCTTACACTCAATTACCAAATTTCCAACACACTCCTAGCAAAACTATACACATTTATGGCCATTATTTATGCTATTTTGCCAACTGTCTGGCACACTTTCACATGTGAAAACTTTTTTAGATAATTAGTTCACTTTGCAATCAGCCTAAGCACTATAATACAGGTAAGCTCTGTGTGTGGAGTACAGTGGAGGGAGCAGGAAGAGTGAGAAGTAGAGGAGGCCGAGGAAGAGGACGTGGAGGTGAAGAAGTAGGACAAAGGGGACGACAAGGACAAGGAGGAGCAAGAGGAGGATTGGGGGGGGGGGGGGGGGGGGGGCGAGGAGGGGGGAGAGGAAGGGTAAGAAGAGTAAGAAATAGAATTGCTGATGACATCAGAGCTACAATAGTGGACCATGTAATCAACCATGGAGTGACCCTGAGGGAAGCTGGCCAACGGGTTCAGCCTAACTCGAGCCGCTACACTGTAGCAAGCATCATAAGGACATTTCGAAATCAGAATTGGTTAGTACAGTCACTTTGCACTAAGACTTGTAGCACTGCCATATGCTAATGAGAAACACAAAAATACCATAGATGTAAAAATACGGAAATTGTTACTTTACAGAATTGCTAGACGACCAGATGCTGGGGCAGAGGAAGCATGTTCACTGCAGACCAAGAAACCCATATAGTCAATATGGTGATTGCAAATAGTCCTATACTTGGAAATAAACACTTGTTTGTTTTGATGTGTGTGAATAAACACCAGTACCAGAAGTTTGGATCCCTCTGTGCTTACGGATCTGTGACAAAAATATGAGCTCAAACTGACATAGCCTACCTTGTGTACAGAGAAAGCAAAAGTCAGATATGTTTTGTATTCATACCATCAGTGTGTAGTTGGCGCATTGTGTGCTTAGTAGATGATGGCTTGTGTGTACTGTTTGATACGAAAACACCATTTTTACGAAGGTGTGAAGAGTTAATCTAGCTGTGTTCGCTTTTGCAAGAGAACTACAATGTTTTGATAATTGGGTGACAGGTTTTCTTATTTGGGTGTAGAGTTTTGCAAAAATAGCCAATAGTTACAAAAAATGTGCTTAAGCAATCAGAAAAAACTGTAATAAGGGATAAAACTTTTTGTTCAGATTCCAAAGTGAGCCACGCCAGAAGAAGCTCGACACCAGTGTAGAAACCCAGCAAGCTTGTCTGTAGCCTGTTCGAACAGACCGAAGGAACATTTACAGCTCGTACTGGCCTCATTACAACTTCCTTTCCTACAGCAGTGAGACGTAAACACAGTAAACTATTTAGCAGCCAAAGCAGTGGATCTGTTTCTTAGGAGGAGGCCATCGTGTGTGTGTGTGTGTGTGTGTGTGCGTGTGTGTGTGTGTGTGTGCGTGTGCGTGCGTGTGTGTGTGTGTGCGTGTGTGTGTGTGTGTGTGCGTGTGTGCGTGTGTGTTTGTGTGTGCGTGTGTGTGTGTGTGCGTGCGTGCGCGTGTGTGTGTGTGTGTGTGTGTGCGTGTGTGTGTGTGTGTGCGTGTGTGCGTGTGCGTGCGTGTGTGTGTGTGTGTGTGCGTGTGTGTGTGTGTGTGTGTGTGCGTGTGTGTGTGTGCGTGTGTGTGTGTGTGTGTGTGTGTGCGTGTGCGTGTGTGTGTGTGCGCGAACTGAAAGAAGAGACTGAATAGCCTTATTTATGTGTTTGTGTGTAACTTTGGGAGGACGGAGAGTTACAGCATCTGTCTTTCATTACAGCATTAATATCTCCCAAACACACCTCCTCAGTCACTATCTGCTTCCATTCAAACACTGTTTAGACTGTAAAACAGGAGAGATGCTGAGAAGAGATGAACGCTAGGTCACTGTGAAGACAGGGGGGGGGGGACAAAATGGGAGGGGCGGGAGGTGGGCCAAACACTGACACAGGAGTAACGAAAGGAGAAATTCGGGAAAGGACAGAGGGCAGCAGTGTTCATCCTGGTGGACAGAAACATTCCCGACGGGAGAGTGCTTCACCCAGCCCCCTTCTGTATATTGGGGGCTGGGTGAAGCAGTGGGTTGCTGTGATGACCGTGGCCACACGTCTGCATTTAGACAGGTGCCATGATTTTTACATGCAGTAAAATGGGCGACTTCAGATAAAGTGCCAGATTTCACACCAAAGTTGGTGCAAAATAATCCACAAAAAATGAAGGAAACAGGCGAAGAAGTGGCTCCTGATTCGTCAGAGAGACAAACTTATTGCAATTACTGGATAAATGTCAACACGTGGTTGTTGTAGTGAAGTCTTCCAGCAAGGCTTTCTTAATACATGTGTCACTTTGATAACCATACAAAACAAAACTATGATCACTACTGTGCATCAATATCTTTACTGTCCGTGTCATGAATGTAGTGCAGACTCAGACAAACGAAGGATAAATCAAAGACAGACTTTTATTTTGGACGAAGAAGACAAGTGAGTAGAGACAGCTGGGACACATCAGGAGGGACGAGTTAACATGAGACACACAAGACGAGGACTATCACAATAAAACAGGAAGTCTGGAGTCTGTGGGCGACTCTTGCTCGTGCTGCTGTTTGTATGGGAACAGCTGTGGAATTAAAGCACTCTGGAATCACACTTCTTTTAATTATCTGGCATAAATAAATGTAAACCGGTCTCATCCAGTAGATACTGGGAGCCTTTCAAAAGACAGAGATGATTTTTAATGCCTTAATTTAGGCTGTATGTGTACTTTACTGTATTTGAAATGACTGTACTAAAATGTTAAATTTTTTTTAAAAAATATGATTTTAACATGGTGCAGAAACACTGCAATTACTAAACGAATCGATAGCCACGGCACAGCTGATCTGTTTTATTCTTCAGAACAATGTTTGGTGTTTGTGCGTCTGGCTTACAGTTACAGTTACATCTGTAGGCTGAGACTGCACATGTATTGGACACCAAAATATTCAGAAGGTGGAATATCATCTGAAAGTCACTCAGTTACCTCTGCATGAGACAGTGTCTCTCCTGGCTCCTCACTCCTCCTCCACAGCTCCTGGAACAGGAGGACCATGTAGACCACTCCCCCCACCACTGAAACACCTCCTCCTGGGAGAAAATATACAGGCCAGTGAGTAACGTGAAGTGGGCCATTAAGGTCAGCCTTTAACCATCAAACATTAAAATAATGACTGTTATTGTTGACACCACTGTTACGAAGAACGCAGATGTCGTCCTTAGCAGTCACAGAAGTGGGCACCAAACAGTGGCCTGTGGACCTACTGACCGACCAAACGTTGACAATTAAAGTTCACCTTTTTAATCTTCTCACTAATCGCTGAAACACGACTGTGTAAAGTGTAATATTACACTAGTCAGGCCAATGCAAGCTGTTCATTAGGAGTATCACAATATGAACAATGAGTTATTGAAGACAAAAGAATTGATTTAAACCAAATTATTGCATTATTGTTTACAGAAATGTATAAAAAAAGTAAAATATTATCATTCAAATTCAGATTTAAATGTGTTTTGCCTCTTATAGTAAATTATTTACACTGAAAATATTTTGCAGGAGCTGGAAATGTCTGCAAGCACTTCCTTCAGACTTATTTGAGATGTTTCTGTATTCAAGTATTATAGAAAAGTAACAATTTTAATGTCATCAGATGTCTACCACTTTTTTGGAGTCCAGGCTGAAGAGGACAGCAGCCCAAGCTGAGATGCCTTCTCTGTCCATCGGTCTCCTCAGACACTGAGTCCTGAGTTTCCCCAGGATCTCCAACAAGAAACACCTTGTCAAGGAGCTGTGTAGGAGGCCTCCTGGTTTGTTGCCCACTTTTAATTTACAGATGCAATGACTGTACTGTTAGCTCCTCCAGAACAGCTTAAGTATGACGTTATTTTTGTGCCTCTATTCTAAACGCAAATAAAAAAAACCTTTACAAGTTCACATGTTGCATTTTGAGAGGAAAATTATTTTGAGCGAAGAAAATTGATTGCTGCATGCAAGAAATGTATTTCAGTGTTTGCTATTATCCATACACACACAATAACAGCCCCTCTCGCTCAGATCTCTGCTCCGTGCACGCTCAACTCTCTGTACACCATTATAAGTGTGCCACAAAACACGCTCCAGAATGTAGCTAAATCCATTTTCAGTTAGTATGTTGAATTATTCTATTTTAAAATATATATATTTTTAAGACCATTGTTGGTTTTAACCTAATTTAAACCAAACCCCTCCACTGGATTTTGCTACACTCCGGACCATGTTTCCAGAATGCAGTAGCTAGCGAGCTGATTGGAGACTATAACAGCCAATCAGAATTTTTGCATCCAAGTCTGTGATTGGTTGGTTTGGTGGCAGACTTATAATGGTGTACAGAGAGCTGAGCGTGCACGGAGCAGAGATGTTGAGAGCGACACACTGAGAGCAGGTCTGCAGATGTCTGTGAGCACACAGAGCAGAGATCTGAGCGAGAGCGGCTGTTATTGTGTGTGTGTGTGTGTGTGTGTGTGTGTGTGTGTGTGTGTGTGTGTGTGTGTGTGTGTGTGCGTGTGTGTGTGTGGATAATAGCAAACACTGAAATACATTTCTTGCATGCAGCAATGAATTCTCTTCACTCAAAATAATTTTCTCCTCAAAATGCAACATTTGTGTTTCCAAATTTTTTTGATGTGCGCTCAGAATAGAGGCACAGACATAAAGCCATACCTTAACAGGTATTAGCTTGTATCCAAATCTTATTCTTTGTGTGGTCAGAGGTTGTGGTCATAGATGTGAGGAGATCTTCCAGTTAAGTATACTTAGAGGAACTGGTAAACCACTTCAGGCCCTTTGTTCAACACAACAGACCAGTCCACATTCTTTATCTCCTCTTCCACTCTCACACAATTTGTGTAGTAACCAGATAGTTGTGTTCCTCCATGGCATGAAGAGAAACGAAAAACATTAACTGTGTGTCACTTTGTTTCCTTTTTCTGCAGTTCCAGTAGAGACACTAAAACCCAGCAATCAGTGAACTGAATAGACAGAGAGCTGACATTTAAGGTGTTCATGGGTTGATTTGGTGCTCCTGTTGTATTAAGTCAAGAATAAGGTGAAATATTTTACTAATAACTGGTAAAATATTCCACCTTAAAAGCTGCTGGGATGTACTGGTTTGACATTAGCAACTAAAACTGGAGCATAAACAATAATAGGAACACTCTTGTTTCAATCATCTGGTCTGTTTATGTAAAAATGATAATAATCCATCAGTATTTTTACTGATCAAATCCTGCGCTGTTAAACTTTCTAATTGTATATTATACAAACTCCACGCTTCTGTTTCAAAGTAAAAGTGCTTCAACACTTCACTTCTTAACAGGAGTTACGCTGTGACACATTTTCAGGAACTTGTAGCAAAAATAGATTTACCTTAATGGTATCTTAATAATTAATAATTAATTAATAGGGCAGCACGGTGGAATGGTGGTTAGCACTGTTGCCTCACAGCAAGAAGGTCCTGAGTTCAATTCCACCATCTTTCTGTGTGGAGTTTGCATGTTCTCCCTGTGTTTGCGTGGGTTCTCCCCGGGTACTCCGGCTTCCTCCCACAGTCCAAAGACATACACTTTATGGGGATAGGTTCACTGAAAAATCTAAATTGCCCATAGGTGTGAATGAATTGTGTGTAGGTTTTGAAGACTCACATCATAATTCAGGTTTTGTAAGTGAGTGAGATGGAGTTGTTACCCAAACTTTTAGATAGTTGTAGCCACAGAAAAAGAAAATGATCCGACTCCTGAAGCTGAACTTAATTGTGTGTAAACGACCAGTTTTTTTATTCAGGTTTGGATGTAAAGCTGTTTTACATGTGCTCAAATTGCTTTGTATTTATGTGTGGGTGCAAGCACATGCTTGTGAGTACACACCAATCACTGTACACGTCTGTAACCCTTTTGAGGCACATTTCTCTTCCTACTTGAGCTTTACTGATAATCGCCATTTCCCCCCCTTTTAGCCAGCATGTTAAAGATGCCCCCACCTGCAAAAATTCAGAGTCAGACTGAAATCTACAGGACTGTGATCACCTTTTTGCATGTCTGTTTCCCATTTTGACTTCCGTGTGATCGTAGATGGCTGTCATGCTGCCCCAGCCTTACTTCACTTCTGTCCTAACAGACACAGACAGACAAATTAGGCACAGACACATAAACATGGGGAACATTACGACTGTTTAAAGAAAAAAAAAAAGGAAAAAAATTTATATCAAATTAAACCTGCAACCAGTGATGAGAGAGCCCTCGCACACCGGTTCACGTCTAGGCGCACTGCGGTTGAGCGTGCTGCAGGTGAACAGCATCGTGTGCTTATGCAGTTTTCTTTAGCTTCAGATGATGTTGGGTCGTTTATGTAATGAGTGCCATCTATGCCCACTAGATGGCGATAGAGAATACCCCTTACCCGTAAGCAATGCTGATATATATCATGCATGAAACTATAAATGAAAATTTCATGTAGACTGGATGACGTCTCCAGACTCAGACTCCCATCAAGCAGGTAAAGTTTGGGACAGACTGGTACAATGCTGATATACAATATACAGAACACAAATATATAAATATGTGTCATATGGTGAAAGGTCCAAGTTTGGCATGCTGCTACGACCACACCCTTACATGAAAACTCAAAAGCTTCACAATATAATGTCAACATCGTCTTGATACTGTATTCACCAAAGATCATGTTGATCTGATTAACAAAGTATTAGGCCTAAATATGGTGAAAAGTTTTACCAATATTACTGTTGGGTTTGGACTAGAGATGGACCGATCCGATATTAAGTATCGGTATCGGTCCGATACTGACCTAAATTACTGGATCGGATATCGGCGAGAAATTAAAAAATGTAATCCGATCCATTAAATATCAAAAAAGCACCTCACAAAACTTGCGACACGACGTAACTCGGCTCATAACCGTAGCACGTCGAAGCAGTGTGCTCACGTGATAGAGCGGCTGTGTTTATTTGTAGCCTCTCTAGCAATCCAGCATTTCATCTCCGAGGAAGTTATCCCAGAGAGAAGTAAAGCAAGTGTGTAAGTTCATCTCTGAATGTTTGTAAAGCATACCTACGTTAAGCTTAACAACCGATATATGGAGCCTCTTCTCTCTCCCTCTCCTGCCGCTACTTCAATCGTGAAACTGCTTAATGATCAGCTGATCGGCTTTTCTGTCGCGAGTCCGTCTCTCTTCTTTGTTTTTGGCCCACTTTGCACCAGAAAGAGGAAACCAGCGGCTGAACAACAGCAGCACATTTAACCTTGATAAGCTGTTGTTAGAATTTATTCAATATTACTTTCTACACCAGGATCCTTTTCTACATAGCTGACGGCTGGTAACTGTGCAGGGGCGGATCTAGCAAAGTTTAGCCAGGGGGGCCGATAGGGCATTAACAGGGAAAAGGGGGCACAAAGACATACTTATCTTTCTTATTCTCATTTAAAATGTCTAGCTTTTAATAAATAATTATCTGAATCTTACACCCAAAGTTTTAATCTGATGTAAAATGTATAGAAGTCCATTACTGTATATAGTAACTGTTAAGTCTAATATACCCTAGTAAGCTATAGTACTTTTTCCTTTGGGAAAGTACCATCTGTGCAGTCTGCAATTCTGTAGAAGAAAGATGTTGAATATATTTAATTATTCTTGAAAAATAATTTATTTCTGTGCATTTTTTTCACACTGCATCAAATTAAAGTTGATTACGTCGATTAAGCATCATCAGGTGGAGGGTGGAGGTGGTTCCCTTTTTTTTTTTTTTTGCTGGGAGTTTGCAACCCTATTAGTTAGGTTGCTTAATGTTTCTGCTAAGTACTCTTTAAAATACCAGAATAGGAAGGATGGAGTAGGTTTAAGTTTATTAGATTGATCAGTATTGCTGAACTATGAAATATTTTGGGTGCAGTGTATTTTTTACATACAGGTATAACAGAATAGCTTTAGTGTTGTTGTTTATTTAAACTTGAGTATGAACTTATACAAAATGCAGCAAGATATTTAAAAAAAACAGTTTTATTGATTAAAAAACACACTATATCGGATTAATATCGGTATCGGCAGATATCCAAATTTATGATATCGGTATCGGTATCGGACATAAAAAAGTGGTATCGTGCCATCTCTAGTTTGGACTATAGCTCCAAGACACTTTTTGTACATATTGAGACATGAGGCTGCCAGATTTTAGAGTCATAGTTGCAAGGTGGCGCTGTGGAGACATTTTGCAATATTCAATGACCAGAGCCATAAAACCTTAAAGCACTCATTACATTGGACGTGTCTGCCAAATTTTATAACTATCCAAGCTTTCCAAGCCTCCAAAAACTACTACTCATAGCAAATTGCCATGCCACAGGGCCATTAAATGAAATCTCACAATTTTGACAGTGACACATCATCAAGGTTGGCTGCAGCTCAGGCGGTAGAGCAGGTCATCTGCTAATTGGATGGCTGCAGGTTTGACCCCTGGCTGCTCCAGTCTACATGCCAAATATTTTTGGGCAAGATACTAACTCCAAGTTGCTCTCCGATGTATCCATGATTGGGTGAATGATGCAAGTTGCGTAAAGCGCTTTTGGGCGCTCAGAGTAGAAAAGTGCTATATAAGAAGCAGTCCATTTACCATCAAGGTCTGATGTTTATTCAGAAAGATTTTGAGGTGGATGTGGTCAACCTGGAAAGAGCTGTACATAAACGTTTAAAACACGACATTTAATGTTCCCACTAGCTGGCGTTCTAACTATCGCTGACAACTGTTCACAGCATGAAGATCATATATCCTGTAAAGTTTAGAAGATTAGACAATGTGTGTTTTTGAGTTACACAAATTTTGAGCTTCATGGCGAAAAATTGAACTCTGCCATGCTGCCAGAGTCACACACTGTGGTGAAAAGTCACAGTTTTCACAGTAACCTAAGGCCAAGTCCTTGAGCCTTTGCTGACCAAATTTTAGACGGTTCTGCTCAAGCACCGTGAACCTGTGCCTCAAAATGTGACATGACATTTCCTGTTCCCACTAGGTGGCGCTGTGGCCACTGTTATATGTTACAATTGAAATGTGTTCCAAGGTGGACCCTTATCACACATGAGAAAATTAGGCTAGATTGGACAATGTGTCAGTGACAGCGAATGATCAATATTCACAATAGCGCCATAGAAAACTCCCCCTTCAACTCAAAAGCTCAGACATTTAGTATGGCCCAGTTTAGACTGACCAAAAATGACGTTGATCCAATAAAACCCCTGGGAGGCCTGGAAATGGTAAATACGACTTTTTCAATTCAAAATGGACGACTTCCTGTTGGGTTTGAATGAAGGAACCCAAGAGACTTTTTTTGTCTGTCTTTGCAACTTAAATGTGTACAAAATTTCATTCTTGTAGCTCAAATTATGGGTCCGTAGTGCTTCAAAAGACCCTTTGAAGGTGGCGCTCTAGAGCCATTTTTAAACACCCATGTCTGAAACCAATAACATTTTGAGCACCTAAAGGTCCTCTAAAATGCAATTAATTTTCCTGAATAATAATTAACAGAGTGAATGCAATACAGTCTTCAAACATTTAATGCTCAGGCCCCAATTATGATATGATATTTACAACAATATCAACACAAACAGAGCCATCTTTGCCTCGTCAAACTACCTGCACACAGCTCCTCCCTTCACCAACAGCTGAAGCAGTTAATGTTCCTAATCCTTTAAATTTCTCCTAAAGTTCCCATTTCAACAAAATGTAAGTATTAAACAGTTATAATAACATAGCATTAACATAGCAGCTAGAATATGGAGGATATCCTGAGCCAGGACAGATCGGAGAACAGCTGCAGAACTGTAAAGGTTTCTGGTTGTGCAGTAGCTGAATTGAGCAAAAAGTCCAGAGTGTGGCGAACTCATGTGTGCAAATAAAGGGCGAAATCTGGAGCAAAGCAGTGGTATCAAACCAGGGCTAAAGCACAGATCCGAGGATGTAAAGCGCTGTGGACTGAATGTGGATGCTGGATCAGAGAGAGATGTGAACAAGATGATACACTTTAACTTTTCTAGTAACTTTGACTTTTTCTATTTTTACAATAATTTGTTAAAATGTGTTTCTTGTTTTGTTGTATCGAGCTGTGAGGCCAGTTTGAAAATGCAGGCAGTGACCAGTTCAATCTGAAACAGTGAGCGGACAGGTTTTTATGTGTCTTTCACTAGCTGGACCATATCCTCAATTAGACTTGAAAATGATGGATGGAGAACCGTGATTTGATGGTGCAATTTGGGAAGCCCTCAAACGGGACGGGCAAATAATACTGACAAATGAATGAATTAAGAAAGGGGGATGGCTGGTAGGCCTGTGATGGCCAGCGGTCCAAGACCTTCACCGGGTGGTCAGGGATTTCTTTGGAAGAAGCATATGTTGCTGCACCAAAGTGGAAGGAATGGCCAGAGGAAAGACTAGGAGATATTCCGGACAGTAAGAGATCTTGAAGTGTGAGAGAAACAAGGATCTGATATCCACATGGCCAGACTCAGTTATAAACAGAGGGTCTGAATGTGAGGTGTGGTGAGGTTTTACTTTGTTTGAGAGAGAAGACGAGGCAGTCTTCGGAGACTGGGTGAAGGTCACTTATGCAGGGATAAAGATCTGAACTGAATTTGGTCGACGTTGAGGTAAACTCTGAACAGCGCATGAATCCAGGTAGCAGTGACCATATCTGTAACGGAGCATGAAAATATCTGAAAGATCCGAAGTTAGAGGTAGACAGCATGAGGTCGAAGATGGATGGGAAGAGAAGTTTAAAGTTTAAAGAAGTTTAAAGTGGTAGTGAAATTAATAAAAATTGATTTCAGTCCAGGAGCAAGGCTGTTGATAATAACTTCTTGGAAAAGGCTCATGAGCTCTGCAATGCTGGGGTTTAGATCTCGAATGTTGTGGCCAAAAATCTAGGTACTTGCATCGGGACTGCCTCTGCATGAGGGCCGAGGCTCTGAATGACGAGACAGGGAGACAGCGGTGGAATTATAACGGATGTGTTCTGTTCTGAGTAAGAACTGGTGGCTGACAGCTTCATGATGGAAGGGGAATTTCTTTGGCCTTTGTTAATTGGTCTACGGTGGCAAGGTTGTCTCAGTGGATGGGAATGGATCTTTTTGACCATTCATGGCTCCATAAAAAACCTGCAGTGAATACTGGGTACATTTTATAATAATCCCCAAATCCGGCAGAAGAAACAGCATGTGTGTAGAGCTGAATATCCTCAGGGTAGGACAGCTGAACATGATAAAAGAAACTGATGCCATTCCAGTTGGTGAGCAGAAGTTACCAGACTTGCTGTTCAGTTTCGGAAGATCTGTCCAGAGTGACTGTGTCAAGGAGTGATGGTTAAAAGCGGCCTTGTGGATTTTTGCACAGGGCAAAGTTTAGGTGTGCTAACAGACGAGCAGCTTCTATTTAGAAAGACAGGAAACAAGGACGTTTTGAAAAAGGAGATTAATTTGATTTAGTTTTTTTAAATGGGTAAAGGAGCCTGAAGCTGGATGATAACCCGTGAGTTGGAGACGACGTGGAGGGACATAATCAGGAAAACTTTAAAAAGATCGACCAAATATGGCAGTTTATGGTTGTTGGAGAGAATCCAACATAGGCAATCATTCAAGTCTATATATTCTCAATGACGCCTTATACAACTTTTTTGTTCTAGACAGGCGTCCTATATCACCGTCCTTAGCGCATTAACTCAAAGTGAGTGTAAAGGTGGTGTTCACGGTCAGCAACAATAAACCGGACCTTCCGTAAACAGCCTGATGATACAGTTTATCCAATGAAGTTTGTTGCTGATTAATATTTTTCCAGCAGTTCTGACGATCCTGTTCAGTTTGTTCTTAATTGCCCGATACGTAAAGCTATTGACGACTTCTGGTGACTGACTTTAAAATAGAGCACTTTAAAGGAATTTAGTTACCCAAAGTGCTTTCCAGTTAGAAGACGGCGACAATAAAATACAAAAACAAATGTCAAATAAAGAAGACAAAAAATAGAAAACAGAAAAATAAAAACACAAAATGTACAATACATAAACGTAAGTCTTAAAAAGGGTACAAAAGATTAAAAGTGAATAAAAAAACTGACTAAAACTACCTAGAAGCTAACAGTAGTACTCACATTGAAATCCAAAGGTGTTTTTTCTTTTTTTTAACCTCCTATGACCTGACCTGACATCACATTTTGGACATCTAGACCAAAATACTTAATTTTTCTCTACAAGGGCCTGATATCCACTCACGAGGACATTATACTGCCACTGTTCTATCAAAATTTGAAACAAATGTCCTTATATGGGGATCTCATTTTTCTCAAAAACAAAAATTAGGTAAAGAAAAAATTTGGTAATTCTTTGTTTTTACATTCATGGGGTCCCAATCAACCCAAATAGCAAAGAAAAATTAAAAATGCATGCCATGAAAGAGTTCGGGTCTTAGGAGATTAAACATGATTTAAAAACTGCAACTGCTGGGGCCAATCTAACAGGAACAACCCATTCCACAATCTGGGGACCAACAGTAAACTCTCAATCCACCCAGTGTTTCAGTCTCCACACAGGGACAGCAAGTATAATGAAGCACAAACATAATGAGGTACATTTAAAGTTTGCTGAACAACATTTAGACAAGCCTGGGAAAGACTGGGAGAGTAGAGTCTGGTCACATGAGACCAAAACTGACCTCTGGATGTCAGAATACACCCCATGTTTGGAGGTGAACGGCACTGCACATCACCAAAAACACCACATGATGTGGGGCTGTTTTTCAGCACACAGCACTGTGATTCAGATAATTAAAGGAAGGATGGAAAAATGTCCTGAGAGAGTCTTGATAAAAAACCTGCTGCCACCTACCAGGATGATGAAGATGAAAAGAGGGGGACACTGATGCCAAACACAGCCAACAAACTCGGTTAGTTTCAGAGAAACAAACTAAAGCTGCTAGAATGACCCAGAACCTTCTGGACTGTGTGGAGGCATGGGTAAAATCACACCTGTCACTGTGACTAGTTTCTGCATACAGCAGGCGTATTGAAGCCAACAAACGCTTTTGTATGACGTGTTGAATCCATTTCAGTAAACATGTTCAATACTGGTTCCCTCTGTCATTTCTCATTATTGCACATAATTTATGGACATCTATGGTTTGATTTTTTTTCTTTTTAGCATGTGTGGATTGGATGGGTTGTTGACGACATCTATTGAAAATTTAATGTCAATAGCACTTTTATAAGTATAAAAATTGGTGATGTGTTCAATACTAATTTTACCCACTGTATATTACAGATATGTATTGCTGTCTGATACGGTTCATCCAAGAAATATATGCTGTAGTTTAATTGAGTGAAACCCATGCATCCCATTATTGTGTTAGCACCCATACAGTTTATGGACGCAACTCGCTAACCAAGTTTAAAACTTAATAAATATGAGACGATGGGATGGTCCAGACAGTATAAAAGAGGGATATGCAGCTTCTAGGCATGAAGAATGAAGCCAACACACAAGTGTCTTAAACTCGCATTCTCTTTAGAAAACACCCTCTGGTTGTATAGATGTCTATGGGAAAAATGTCTCTCAGCCCTCTGTATCTATGACCTTTAGTAAACATTTTCCTGTTGAGTTTGTGGGTCCAGCGGCTAGCTTGGGGTCATATTCCACAGAGCATTAAGTCCCTTTTTGTAAATAAGAGTCATTTTCTTATTATGACCATCTTTTATTTATAGTCAGAGGATCTGACTCAAAAAATAAATGCTCTGTATGGACCACGGCTGTTACTGAGAAACTACTGCATACTGTAAAATGATCTAATTAAGTTTCAGTTAGTTACCTGTAGTTAGCCTAGAACATGAACAAAGTTCAGACAAAAATAACATTTTGAGATCTACTCTTGCAGCAAACCATCTGTTTGAATTAGACAGTAGTTCAAGAAGCTGATGTTTCTAGCCACACTGTGATAAACAAGCAGGAAAGCTGAATGGGGGGAAGCGGCAGAACAGTCCAAACACTGAACCACCCAAGACAAAAGACGCTTTTTCATACATAAAGCACACATCATACAGGGCATGTTTGAACGTATATGATACTAGTTATTGCGGGAGAGCTTCAACAGCTAGTGTTATATCTGCTTTGATCATAAGCAACATTTAAGCCACTTCACTGCTGTCTGTTTGCCGTCTAATGTGAACAGTGTTGAGCAGTTTTATGGCTCTTTACAGTCCAACGCGGATACGTCGAGGGGAACAGTGACTTCCCCGGACTGGGTAAGACTTCTCTTCCCATTCGCCTGTACGGAGAAGCTCGACTTTCAGTCAGAGACCGCATTGCCATGTTACTAATAAACCGACTTGGAGGATGGCATCAATTACGAACTTGATACGAAAACTGGACGATAAGAAAGGGTTACTACAAGTGATAAAACCGTGAATTACCAAGACCCCCTTCATAACCTCTGAACAGACACAGAATTGATCGGAATGAAGTGAACGGCGACAACCCGAGCTACTTACCTTAACGGGCCAGCTGTCCGTTAGCGGGAAAACCGGGAGGTGAAGCAGGAGAAAGGAGCAAACCGGGAGAGTTACGATTCCTTTAGCGAACATCGTCCATTCATGTCAGGGACCTACAACACTTCCCCTCCCTCCTCGTTACCTCCGGACCCTCCTCGCTCCTCTCCTTGTGCCCCACTTCGACCCCCCCCCCCCCCCTTTGAAGTAGCTACGCCTTCTGCTCTCACTTGCACGAACACGCACGCATGTGCACACTCATCTGCTTGCCCGGATAGCACAACTCTTGACCGCTACATGACATGAAGGCAGGGGCGTTTCCATGAATTATAAGTCGGGGTGGCACAGGGAACCTAAAAAGCAAGGAAATGCAGATATCTGGTTTGGAATAATACAGTGTAACAATGTATCCAGAGGACCGTGGATGCACTATTCTGGGTTTTCTGTAAATTAAGCAGATACTTACCTTTTCTCTTTGCCAACTCTTCTCTCAGTTACAGCTGCTTTGGTGTTAATGAAATTAACAGGCGCACTACAGGGACAACCCCCAAAACAGGAATGTTTTTATAGCAGGAGGGTGGGGGCCATTGACAGTTTTTCCCTTCTCATCTTTTCTGACTGTTTTTTCACTTGTTATCCATTTGGTTATGGTCAGTGTCACTACTGGCTGCATTAGGTGACATTAACGTCCATCAGTCAAACAATACTGTTTGGTCTGAGTCTAAACAGAGCGAGTTCTGTGTGATGCCTTCTTTTGCACATGCGGGCCGCTTTGAGCGTTCACACTAGAGCGCGTTTGCTGTCACTTTTTATTTGTTGTGTGAACAAGCAGACAAAAAAAATCAGATTTGATCAAAAACTCGGAATTGAGCATTAAGACCTGCAGTGTGAACGCAGCCAAAGGTCCTTACCTCATCAGCAGGACCTTCCTGCTTCCTTGTGCAAGGAGAAACAGAACCAGCACTCCCAGTCCTACAAAATTACCTCCAGCAGGCACTGGCATGAATGTCTCTGACCAAACAATGTGGCAGACATAGAAGGGTCTGCAGAAGCTGTGGAGAACAATATGCTGCCTGTAATATCATTCAGAACGACTGGTTTGATGGTGGGTCGGTGATGATCTGGGGAGGCCATGGAGAGACACAGAGCTCTACAGGCTAGCACGCTGACTGCTTTTAGCTATGGTGATCTCTACTTTTAAGATTAGGCTTAAAACTTTCCTTTTTGCTAAGGCATATAGTTAGGGCTGGACCAGGTGACCCTGAATCCTCCCTTAGTTATGCTGCAATAGACATAGGCTGCTGGGGATTCCCATGATGCACTGAGTTTTTCCTTTCCAGTCACCTTTCTCACTCACTATGTGTTAACAGACCTCTCTGCATTGAATCATACTCGTTATTAACCTCTGTCTCTCTTCCACAGCATGTCTTTATCCTGTCTTCCTTCCCTCACCCCAACCAATCACAGCAGATGGCCCCGCCCCTCGCTCAGCCTGGTTCTGTCTGAGGTTTCTTCCTGTTAAAAGGGAGTTTTTCCTTCCCACTGTCGCCAAAGTGCTTGCTCATAGGGGGTCATATGATTGTTGGGTTTTTCTCTGTATTTATTATTATAGGGTCTACCTTACAATATAAAGCACCTTGAGGTGACTGTTGTTGTGATTTGGCGCTGTGTAAATAAAAATGGACTAAAAATCCTTGGACCCATTGTCAGACCCTAAGCTGGTGTGATGGGTCCTGGGTTCCTCCTAGTGCACAACCAGTGTAGGGACTAACGTGTTATTAAGTAACGCGTTACAGTAACTACGTTATTATTGTGGTAACGAGCACAGTAACTAGTTATTATGCCAAAATCAGGAACGCGTTAATTGTTACTGGGATCTAGATAGGCTCGTTATTCGTTACTTCTTGTGGTGGCATCGCTGAGCTTCCCAGATTCAGTAACATTAGCAAGTGGTGGAGGCCAGCAGGTGGATGAGGGAAAGGGGAACTGAACTTCAGGTAAGAAGTTATGACCTGCAGTCTATCTGGGTCAGATATAAACCAAGTTTAGGTGGAGTTTATTTTCGTTGTGCTGACTTTTTACAGTCTGTTACAATAACTCGTACTGCGTACTAGCTAGCATGACGGAGTTTCTATACAGCTGGGTGGGTGCTATGATGTTACTGATAGTGAACTTTATTTTGTTCATAAGGTTAGTTAGTAGAGTTGCCAACCGTCCCGTAAAAAACGGAATCGTCCCGCATTCAGAGAAAATATTACGCGTTTCGTATTGAGGTAAAAAGGAACACAGTTTGTCCGGTACTTCAGCTACAATGAAAAAGACACAAAGCTGGAGTTATTCTGTGTCTTTGCTGCACAGCTGCCTCTTATCTCTCATCCTCCCCCCTCCCTCTCCTGTTCCTACTTCAATCATGAAACTGATCAATGATCAGCTGATCGGCTTTTCTCTCTTGTTTGTTTATCGCCCACTTTGCGCCAGAAAGAGGAAACCAGCGGATGTCGCGCTAAACAACAGCAGCACGTTTAAGCTTGATCAGCTGTTGTTAGAATTTATTTAATATTAATTTCTAGTATCAGCTGATGTTTGCTGGAGCCACAGCTGTAAAGCTGCTGGTCATGATGTCAGTTTGGTTATCTGGTGAGAGGGAAACATGAAGATGAAACCAGGAGATGTCCTTACTGAATCATCAGAGCTGAACAGGTGAAGGAGAAACAGGTTTACCTTTTAGGTGACATGAATGAGTTGAAGGGAAGTTATGAACTGTTTCTGAGAGACAAATAACACCAGGATCCTTTTCTAAGTAGCTGACAGCTGGTAACTGTGCAGGGGCGGGTCTAGCAAAGCTTTGCCAGGGGGCCAGGTAGGGCATTAACAGGGAAAGGGGGGGGACAAGGAAATACTTTTCTTTCTTATTCTCATTTAAAATATCTATCTTTTATTAAATAGTTATCTGAATCTTACAACAAACGATAGATAGATTGATGCATATATACCATCAGAACAGTGTACATCACTGTCACAACAGCATTTGTTTCCATTCAAAGGCTTTATGGTTTTTCCTATAATGGCAGGTCGGTCTCCAGTCAAAATGCCCGGGCCGATTTTTTGTCCCAGTCCAGCTCTGTAT
Organism: Pelmatolapia mariae; assembly: GCF_036321145.2. NCBI lineage: Eukaryota > Metazoa > Chordata > Actinopteri > Cichliformes > Cichlidae > Pelmatolapia > Pelmatolapia mariae. The sequence goes on along the minus strand of NC_086243.1, from coordinate 278,672 downwards.
GCAGCTTATCTGCAGTCTGGTGTTACCTACATCTTCCTACTCAGAAGGCAGAATTTCAGAGTTCTGAGTACAATCAAAAGCACCACGACTGCAGTTTTCGTGTTGGATGTAAAAAGCGCACATGACGCTGTGACGTAAGCTAGAATAATGGCAGCGGTCCACGATTGTCCAGGCGTGGGATTTCTCTCATGGAAATATGCACATTATTTTTTCCTTTCTATTGGTAGGTGGCACAGTGCACTGTGGCAAGTAAACAAGCTAGAAGACTGGCAATCTGGCTGGGTATCCAGTTACGGAAGCAACACATTAACAGGAGAATACTGAGTAAAACCAAAGTTACTTTCCCTAGTAACTAGTTACTTTGAAAGTAACGAGTGACTTGAAGCAACTGAGTTACTTTTGATAGAAGTAACTAGTAATGTAACTAAGTTACTAATTTAAAGTAACTTACACAGCACTGTGCACAACAATACCAGTGCTTTTGTGGGAGAGTGGAGGTGGTACCATGATGCCCTGGTCCAGATTTGGGAGGCAATTCCCCAGAACACCATCCACTCATCATTCCACTTTGATTTTTAGGATGTCTTTAAATTCAGCCCTCTGTAGGTTGATTTGCCTTAGCATCCTTTCCTTACTAACGCATTACCTAGTCCACATCAGTATAGATATTACTATTTCAGTTTGGTTTTTTTTACTGTTATTATTTTGGTGTCATTTGTAAAAAGTACTTTTATACCTTGCCGTTCGTTGAAAATAAATGAAATTTAATTATGTCTACTGTCTTATATTAACTAAATGAACTGAAATGAAGTATTATTGTAGGGTCTAGCTTACAATATAAAGCACCTTGGGGCAACTGTCGCTGTGAATTGTCGCTGTATAAATAAAACTGAATTGAAGAAAATGTCTGATACTGTTGGCCTTAAGCAGAGTCCTACCAGGTCTCCAACAGAAACTGTGATGTCCTGCAGTGCAGACAACAGTGTAGGTAATTTTCTCCTTCATTCACAGCAAAGGTTTCCATGTGTCCTGCCCCCTGAGCACTCTATCCAAGCTGCACGCAAACCAAACGGTTCTGACAATGCATGTGAAGTGGACTATTGGATGATTTTACATAGTTTGACTTTACATAATTTGTCCCTGTTGTTTTCCAGCACTCGTGCTTAAAAGGGCTTCTTTATGGTTATTTATTACCTTTTAATGTGTAATGAAGGTCTTCTTCATTCTTTGGCCAGATTAACATACATGAGTAATCATGACATTTGTGTAAAAGAAGACAGTCATAGAAAAAGTCTGACGTGTTTTTATTGGTTATTTGTCTTCAGGTTTTTCTTGTTGGCAGTCCTTCAGTGAGTGCTGGTTAATGTCTGCCTAGGTGGGAAATATTACTTTAATATTTACCTGATGTGCATCCTTAATAGGTAGGAGGGCCAAATTATATCGTAACTGAGTATTCTGGTGACAAGATTGTGTCTCATGTACATTTTCTCCCTGCAGAAAATCCCTGCAGTTTTTAGTTTGGTTTAGCAGGTAACCCGTGAGGTCAAGGGCCAGTTAGCAGCAGTGCACTGACATCAGAGGCTGCTGAAACCATGTCCCACCACTGGGCTGCATCGCTTTATTATGTGTTATAGTTTGGCATTGTTAAACACATGATCGGTCTGCAGCTCATCTCTGCCTCAAGCCTCCTGTTTTTGCCCCCTAACATGCTTACAATTAGCGATGCTCTTCTTGGCTATCCTTAGTATCTCTGTGATCATTTTGTTCCTACTTGTCAACATTTTGGTGTCATTTTGCACTTTTCTTTGCCTATATTGCTCCTCGTTGTAATTTTGGGTGATTTTCTATTTTCAAAAACTAATTCCCCTTGTTTTTTTAATCATCTGAAATAGATCCGCCTCAAGGCATTTCCTGATATCCTGACATCCACGGCTCATGCCACATCTAAGGTTGTTTGTGGTCAGAAAATACACAGTGTGTGGATGTTGAAAGTCCCCATAGCTGATGCAAATCGGTGTTAACCAGTCCATTCAGTGATACCACACATAAGAATGGGTACAAACAGCACAACTAGTGCCTTGATTTATTTTCTCAGTGTTCCTCAAAGGTGTAGTTTGTGTATTTTATAGCTACATATTATTTTTTCTAATATTTACTCTAGTTACCTGAAACAATAATTAAAAACCATTCATTCAATTACTCTCCTTAATTATTCTTGTCTTGTCACAGTTCCTATCAGTCTCTTTCTCTTCGTACCAGCTGGTGTGTGGCCAATCCCTCTAACACCATACACTATGTGTGAGAAAGCAAAAGACGTATTATGCAATATATCACAACTTATACAGTCATTTCAGCCTGCTTCACACTAAAGCATAGTAATTTAAAAGGTATTTAAACAATTATTTTGTTAACATAGACATGAGCACAGTTCCCATACTGGCAAACTGCCCTGTAAATCAGTGACAGGCAATGTTCCCTCTAATTTTTCATGTGTCTGAGCGAACACACAAACTCCCTGAGCGATCCCTTGGACCACTGTGAGCGACATCAGACGTGTGCACTGTGGTCACGCCAGCATTGAATCCATCCAAGTTACATGGTTTATTAAAATAATCAAATTACAGCATTTACATTTATGTTCGACTACTTTTAATTAACTGCTTTAGCCCACTTACAATGAAAATGTAAAAAAGAAAATCTTGTTCATGACCTGTGCAGTATGTTAACACTATTGGAAGGAAAAATAACTTGAACTCCAATTTTGAAAACACAACTTTCTTTTTTTTTCATTTTTTTTCATAAAGCTCTGACTTGTATTATGAGTCTGTGGTCTGGGAGAGAGTCCTGTAACTCTGTCTGCAAAATACAGGATATAATGACCAATGTTGGGCAATTAATTATATAGTTACTTCTTCAAAAAAGTTACTGAGTTATGAAAACAACAAAGTTTTTTGCAGCTATTTTTTTAATGCAGCCAAGGCGTTTTTTAAATAAACATTTCAAACTATTTACAGAACAATCAGCTGTTCTGATGCCACACAAATTATTTGTGCCACTCCAAAAAATAATTTCTGTCCACTATGAGATAAAGGAGAACAACAGCCTGATACCTGCAGGCCTGACAACAGGAGATGTATCACTGCTGTAACACCTGTAACATTCAGCAGTCGCCTCATTGTTCTGACACACACAACAAAACTATTGACTACACTACACACTAACTACACAAGATTTGTGCTAAACGTCGCAAATCTCTCACATCTCAAAACACGCCGTTACTCCTAAAACTTCCCCCTGTTTCTTAACAACTAGATGCCACGTTGCCATATAATTTTTTGATTGGTCGACATGGTACTTTTTTGGACGAATAGGAAAGAGAGAGGGGGCTGGGGGGTTTGTTTTTGCTCACAGGCTTTCGAGCCTCTTATAAAACGCCGTTTTTACCGTTTCTTCCCGCAGTAAATATAAACAACGATAGTATTCAGGGAGAAAACCAAACATTGCAGATATTTTTATCATAACTCTGGTTTTACGTGGCCGATCAACACAATTTAAAAACTGGTATAAAGTCCACACTTTTTCCGTCAGTTGTTCCGTCTGTCCTGCTCACATCTCCAATGGTTGTACACGTTGTCATTAACGTGGCTTCACTCCACATCAGCCACGCCGCTTTGCTAGCTAAAACACCGGTGTCGGCACATAAGGACGCTGTCATAGCCTGTCAACCACGTGTATATACGAATGTGAATCGCGCTATTGTCTGGACTATGGGATAAGGTGGCATCGTTCTAATCCCATACTGGAGCAGCCAGTCACTTACTGACTAACACTGCAAAACACAATTGTTAAAGTTTTAATTTTAATTTCAATTCGGGTTAGATTTTTTGTGCGCAACGCAGATTTTCTGTGCGCAGAGACTGTGCCAGCAGTGCGCAATTGCGCACGTGCGCAGCTTAGAGGGAACATTGGACAGGCTAACCTCGAGCACTGATGTCCTCTAGTGGCAGTGATTAAAAACTATGTTCCAGTACAATAATTAAAGACTCTGATGTGTGGCTGACTGTGAAGCAGACAGAAAAATGCATCCTTATTAGAGTGTTTCTGTCTCACTTTGTGTATATTTCTGATCATTTGGTGTAAAAATACCACCCTCAGACAGACCGAGGGTTTCCCTAACACAATACCCTCATTTCTTCCATAGTGTCTCATCGTCATGTTGAGACGCTATGCATGTATCTGCTCGCTGGATTCTTTCATACCCACAGCTCAAAATATAAAAAGGAAAACAATTTGTGGCTTTTGTGCTGGTGTTAACCAGACGTAGAAGAATGAACAAGTCAAGACTCAAATCTGTTTCTGATGGGAAAACAGAAAAGTGTGGAAGTCCACGTCTGCCACTGGAAAGAGAACAGAAACTGGCACAATATTGTTTGTTTGTTAATTTTATTTCAATCATGTAAACAATATTCAGTTCATTTAGCAAAGAAAAGAAAAAATCTATACAAAATAAAGAAAAATACATTTCAATATAGCTTCACCTGTTCTTATTCAGTTACATATGGAAAAGGAGTTTATGTTTAAGTTTTCATAATCAGCACTTTGTGCTGTGTTATAAGGGCTATCTCTAAATTATTCTTTAAAATGATGACATTGTGTTGACATTGTGAATAAGAAACACTTTGTGTTATATTAAGATACACATCTTTATAATGACTTTTTTTTTAAAACTGCCAGGGCTTCGATATGATTATGTTTGCACTGGAAGGTGTCTGGATAATGGCTGCACACAAGCATCTGACACAGCAGCGCTGTTTCCCAGCTTGCATGCCAAAGTGTACGTGGGCAAGATACGCAAACCTAGAGCTGCTCCCAGCGCATTCATGAGAGTGTGAATGTGTGTGAATGTTCGACAGAATGCGCTCAGGCACAGAAAAAGTCAATGAGGTTGGTGGTTTAAAGTGCTTTGAGAGCTCAAGCAGAGTTCAGAATAACTATATTAGAACCAGTCCATTTACCACTGTACCATCCACCAGTCCAATTAAAAACAAAAACACTTGTTATTTAAGATTTTATATTTATCAGGTGGGTTTTTCATAATCATGATTAACTATATCATATATCAGAAACTATTGGTATAATTTATGTTTACAAATTATGACTCGATTTATTAATATGATGAGATTGTTACTTATTACTCATGACACACATTTTTCCATATAATAAGACAACAGGCCATAATTAGGTGAAGCTGGCTTCCGTTAAAGGGTTTTTTATTGATTTTGATGGGAGTTTGGGTGATGGGTGTGTAGCAGTGACTTCTACAGTTGTCACCTGATCAGGGCCCTCCAGCACAGGACTCGGTTTCCCAGGTTACGTTGCTTCTTGTGTGTCCGCCATATTGCCTTCGCCTAAACGCGCTGGCTGGATCGTCTCTTACAACTGAAAATGTAAGTATGGAAAAAATGATGTTTCCAGCTGGGATCCCCGCTTCGCTCCTGTGTGGGAAGTTGTGATTAAAAAGCTCCAGGCGTCAGTTTGTGGTTGCTTCACGCTGTTCTCTGGAGGCTGGACAGCCGCACAGCTCAGCTCAGGACAGCGGTGCTCGGCTCGTCGTCTGTTGTTGTTTTCCCCTCTGTCACAGCCACAAATTACATTCGTGACTCCGTCCCGAGTATTTTATTGAATAACTCGTCGTGTAATTGTGTGTGCTATTTATATGGAAACGAGATGAGTGTCCGCCACGATCGAGCGGTCTTTGTGACGGTCTGTGTTCAGCTCCTTTCTGGCGTTAGCGCTGCGAGGAGCAGCTAGCCTCTTCGGTAGCCCGTGGTTAGCAGCCGAGCACCGTGGGTTCATTGAAATCTGTGCTCGAGGTCTGCCCGTGAACCACAGTTGATGAGCTAACACTAATAACTTGGTGGAAAATGAATATTAGAGTCGACTCAGCTGCCTGTGCGTTTTAGAAAACCCGTTTACATGCTAACAACCGTAGAAACCGTGTCTAACAGGGTTTTGTTTATGGACACAGATTAATGATTGCGGTACAAACACGTCATGGTACTGGTCCACGCAGCCCAGTTTTACGTCCCATTGTACTGCGTTTATTGATATTTTATTCTTCATATGTGGAAAGATTGTGTAGCTTGCCTTTCAAACCGCTCGTTGTGTTTTATGTAAACCACCCCCATTTTCACCTCTTTGGTGCTGGGTATCGCAATGCATTTTGGGTAGTTTTTGCCATGTTGTTATTCAGGCAAAACCAAAACAAAGACAGAGGCCAACAGGTAATAAGGAGCAAAGCTGCAAACACCCAAATGAGCCACAGGAAGGAGACGCAGCAGCGGCGTGACAAGACAGAGAAATAAGACCAAGCAGGGAGGCACACAAGTCTATACTGAAGCTTATTAAGGTCTCCATTATCTGCAGCGGCTTTTCTTTACATTATGAGAGTACACTGTAAGACAGACACACATATATACAATATAACATTCTGACTAGACAAACCTCCCAGACCCACGACAGAACAGCCCCATATAACACAAATAACACTGGTATCTTGTATTATCTGTACATAGATGAACTGTTATTAGGAGTGATCCATATGCTCAGGTTACACAAACCTGTGTGTGGTGAGCACCAAACACATCAGCCCAGTTAAGAATTAGAAATAATTTTCCATTTTTCAGTGGAGTACCACCTAATCTGCGTGGAGTCGTTATAGCGACCCCGTGATGTCATTTGTTTGCGTGAAATGTGAAATGCCTGTTGTTTGGCGTATGACTTTTCGTGAGACACCAAAGTGTTGTTTTTTGTGTGTCCTTTTCCCTTGTTGTCCACTTTCGGCTTGGCTTGGATTATCGTGAAGGAGTCGTGACTCATCGAGCGACTCTACTGACTAGCTAATTGGTGGCAGTCTGTTGACGACACAATTTCAGATAGCTTGGCCAAATAAGTACTTAAAAAGTATCTGGTAACAGGTTCTAACACCCAATGGAAAAGGCTAAAAACCGAGTTGAGTTGAGCCAAGCCGATTACTGGGGTATTAGTAACTGTGTGGATACCAGTGAGAAGTATACAAGGGCTTCTGTGTGTCCGAGGTGTCATGATGGTACCCACTCATAATCATTTCATAGACGGGTTTCCTTTAAACAAAAGCATACAATTTCTCTTTGCATTAGCTGTAACCATGTAACAGTTGGATGTGCGCTTTAAGTGTAAAGATATAGTAAGGATCACACTGAAGCGTCTAAATATGGGTGGGCGGTATAAACGGTATATACGGTAGAAACAATATGAATTTGGCCAACAGTCGAGATTTTGGCTATACTGCTCTACCGCGATAGCGCATGTTGATGGTGTCATCAAGCTGCACCTGTTTTGGTTGAAAGCGTTGCAGCGGCTGCAAACAACATCATGTGGAAATTATGCCGGGCGACAGTAATAGCGATATCTTTGACTGCCTCACACACTTCTGAGGACTTTCAAAAGTTCTTTACTGAAAAAATTGATAATATCAGAGCACATATCCCACTCCCATCCCACGACCCTTCTGAACCACCTGCATGTTCATTCTCTACAAATTTAAACCAGTTTCATTATCCCATCTTTCTGATATAATAATGCCAACTACGTGAAACCAATTACGTGCCCCTTGGATGTGTTACCCACGCCATTTCTCAGAGATGTGCTGAAGACAGTCGGCCCTAACATCCTCGCTATTGTAAATGGCAGAATCTCAAATGGAACTGTTCCTCATTCGTTTAAACAAGCTGTTGTCCAGCCGCTTCTAAAAAAACCTGGTTTGGACCCGTCAGTTCTTGGCAATTTTAGACCAATCTCTAAGCTGCTATTTTTGTCTAAGGTTCTCGACAACTTCAGTAACCCTACAAACGTCACTGCTGTTTAGTTTTCTGTCCTCATTTATGTTGGAAGTGATAGCAGAGCTGTACGTTTGAATTTTCTCAGCTAGCGAGCTAACTTCCTGCTAACTTCTAACTCCGTTGAATTTAATAAATTCTGTTTTCATGGATGCCTCGATGTTAAACTTAATTGTTATACCTGGTAAAGCAGCAACGCTGATCATTTTATTAAAGATGAAAGAATTTAGACAGTTTGTAACTCTCAGTGATGCCGCAGTGTTTGTTTGACTTTGGGACCTGAATGAGACGGAGTTTAGGACCCAGATTACTCCACGAGGCTGCTGACTATGGCAGCCGTAATGCTCCGACCATCCATCAGGCGGTGCGGCTTCGCAGCTTACCAAAGTCGGACTAAAACAATTGACAGATTGCTGAGCGCCGTGTAGCACATAAAATTGGTTAAAGGTCAGTAAGCACAACCAGAATTCATACATAAGGCGCACTGTCGATTTTAAAAAAATTAAAGGATTTTAAGTGCGCCTTATAGTGCGGAATACACAGTTTACAGAAGAAAAGAATATATCGTGAGATATGTCGTTACCGCACATGCTTTAAATTATACGGATTTTAGGCCACATCGCCCAGCCCTACGTCTAAATAAAACAAGACCATAAAGATTCCTAACAACCCTATTACATCTAAAGAGTTACATTTATTAAAATGATAACATGACAATGAAATGCTGTTGAAGGCGATGTTTCCAACTGCTATCCAAGAAATGCATTTTACTGGCACAGTGACCTTAGCTGCTTCAGTCTGGAAAGTAAAAGAACCTCTTAGTCCTTTCCATGAATGGAGACTATAAAGAGAGCGCGAGAGAGACGAGTCCCTCCAAGAGTCCTGAGTGAAAGTCTGAGAGAATTCAGCACCAACAAGTTTAAACAGTATTTTAATCTGCACGCTCCGTCTGCCAGTCAGCGACACCTGAATATTCCCAATAGACAATAGAAAAGTGTGCTGTGTTTACCATTAACTTGGAGTGAATAACTGGTTATCATTGATTTGCAGAAGGGTCTCCATTTTTCCTTTCTGTTTTTCAGAGTTTCAGTGATGACTCAGACAGTTCAGACCAATGGGGTTCAACCCCTCAGCAAGACCTGGGAGCTGAGTCTGTACGAGCTACAGAGGACTCCACAGGTAATCATTAATACCACCTTATCACAGTCAGCCTGTGGCACGGTTGTTGTTGATTGTTAGGCCTGGTTCGTCTTGGTGCTAACCTCAGTCTGTGTGTTTGCTTCTGCCACAGGAGGCTATCACAGATGGCCTGGAAATAGCAGTGTCACCCAGGTCCTTGCACAGTGAACTTATGTGTCCTATCTGTCTGGACATGCTGAAGAACACAATGACGACCAAAGAATGTTTGCATCGCTTCTGTGCTGATTGCATCATCACAGCTTTGAGATCTGGGTGAGTGCACGGGAACACCTGAGTAATATGACCGTCACAGCTGCACAGAGAGAGCAGCAGTGAAGTCACGGAGCATCTGTGCAACCTGTCGGGAAGCCTGTGTAGCCTTCCATGATCGGTATTGGTTGAAGCGAGCTTTATTCAAAGACCAGAGTTAACGGCCAAATTTAGCCCAGGAAATTAGTTTTAACTTTTTATCAATGAGTTGCTCTTTCCAAATCCACTCTGTCTTTTAATGGCACTAAAACATGGCTAATAAAACACATTGCACCTACCCCACAGGATATTAGCATAGTAATAATACAGCAGTGAGACTGGTTCAAAAAGCCAAAGCTTCTCACCTGAAGGTTGATGTGTGAGAGTGACCATCTTACAAGCACAGCACCTACTTCCACTCACACTTACAGATATAGGCATTAAGCATCCAGATGCACAGTAACAGTCGAGCATCGTGTCATGCTGATGGGCTCAGTGTGGTATGAATTTTCCTTGTTTTTAATATACTGTTTTCACATACTGTCACTTCGTCGGTTGTTGCTAGTTTTACATGTTGTTGTTCAGGCTTTCACAGGTCATGAGTTTTGCTTTCATAACACCGATACAGACGTTAGAAAGCAACTGAGATGTTGTGCATGATTACCTGTTGTTCACGTGGAAGTGGCACTGATGCCGTTTGCTGTCTCCGCAGAAATAAAGAGTGTCCTACCTGTCGTAAGAAGCTGGTGTCCAAGAGATCGCTGCGTCCAGACCCCAATTTTGATGCTCTGATTAGTAAGTGATGTCAGGAAAGTTGTGCTTTACATCCACATGTTGATGGTTTCTTAATGCACTGCAGGAAGAACATTTTGTGTCATTTTCACGTTACTGTGGAAGAAGAAACATGGCAGCATTTGAATAGTGAAAGCAGCAACAAAGATCAATCCATAAATAAGTGAATATATTCATCAATACACCTTTGTTTCCTGTGACACGACGCCAGCAAGTGTTCAGTTACACAGCGATGTTGCTCCAGAGGTTTAAATAGTGCCACAAAGTGCAACAGATGTAGGGAGGAACGAGACTTTCTGCTGCTTTGTTTTCTTTGCGCTGTACTGTCTCCCTGAGAGTAACGGCTCGTACAGCAGAACAGATATGGGATGGATCATTAACAGTTTTATGATCCTGATGAATCACAATCTTTTTCATATTTTGACTGGAGAGACTGGTACTCTGTCTTTACTGGAGAGACTGGTTCTCTTTGTAGTCTTTGAGCTAATTTCTCACAGAAAAACCCAACACAACCTTTTAAAGGTATCCATATAGATGCCTGAGAATTTATATGAGCTAACCTGCTGTGTCGAACACCCATCAATCACCAGTCATGTGCACATCCTAAGGTCAAATATCATTTCTTTAGTTTCGTCAGTTTTAAAAATCAGATGATGATGATTACAGCACAGTCTGAAATCACTACAATCAACAATTTTTCAAAATCACTATTTGGTTCATACTCAGGTTTTCTGTAGAGAAACATAATACAAAAAACCATTTTTTAAACACAGCCTTCATTAATTTATTGTAATTGGATCATTATGTAAAAACAAATTGTTATGTGTGTGTACTTTCAGACCTGTAAGACACAGACAGTCTGAAAACGTGTGTGTGTGTATATTACACATAGTTATTTCCTGTTCATTTACGTGTGGACATGGTGCATGAAGTCTTTCGCTGGCATTTTTCTACTTTCAGGTAAGATTTACCCGAGCCGTGACGAGTACGAAGCCCACCAGGAAAGAGTTTTGGCCCGCATCAGCAAACACAACAACCAGCAAGCCTTATCCCACAGCATAGAAGAAGGGCTGAAGATACAGGCTATGACCAGGTAAAGGACACGTACAAATACTCCAAATCCTCACATTAAACTCAGTCCATTTCAATGAATGAGAGTTACCTCTGTGTCAGACTACAGCGTGGTAAGAGACACACAGTGGAGAACGGCAGTGGAGCTGAGGATAATGGAGACTCTTCTCACTGTAGCAACGCTTCCGTCCACAGCAACCAGGTATGTGATATACATGGATGCTTTCTGTGTACCGCTTAAGCCTCTGTTCAACTTGTACCTGTTTGGTTCAACTGGACTCGGTTTTAGGATTTTCCATTAGGTGTTATTACCTGGTACAAGGACTTTCAGGCCGCGTTGCTGTAACAGCCTCACCCACATTGACTTGGAAAACAACCTAAGCCAAGTGTAGTTGATTAGGATTTGGTTGATTTGGGGTGGCTGTAGCTCAGGAAGTAGAGCAGGTCACCTACTGATCGGAAGGTTGGTGGTTCGGTCCCTGCCTCCTCCAGTCTACCGTATCCTTGGGCAAGATACTAACCCCAAGTTTCTCTCCGATGCGTCCATCGGAGCGTGAATGTGTGTGAATGTAGTTAGAAAGCATATATAGAAAGTGCTTGTGAGAATGGGTGTGACTGGGTGAATGTGGCATGTTGTATAGAGCGCTTTGAGTACTCCGGGAGAGTAGAAAAGCGCTCTATAGGAATCAGCCCATTTACCAACAGGTACTACTGGAACAGAGGCATTGGTGTCTTTGTCATCCTTTTCTTTATTTTTCATGTAGAGCATGACTAGGGCTGGGTATCATCACTGACTTCTATCATCGAATCACAAGGCCCCCATTGATTCAGTGTTTACTCAGTCGGAAAGATTATAATTCTGATCATTTATCTCCTTATATTTATATCTGTGTATAAAAACAAAGCTGACACTGTGAGACTTCATCAGAGCATCACAGCAGATGTGTTTGTGTCAAAGTAACTGAGGATCAAACACAGAAAAACATGAAGAGATTTTCCTGGCCTGGCTTTAAAAATATAACCTTAAAAATATTCTGCAGTAGATCAAAAACTGAAGAAAACCATGGATCAACATATGAACATTACCTGATGCTGCTGAAGTGAGCAGCACTAAATACAACAGTAAACTGGTGTGTAATTATCAAGCTAATGATGCAGAGAACAGAGATTTTTGATGGTAAACTGGTCTCTGAGCACAGAGCTGTGCAGGAAGTGTGATTTTTATTGTGTTGGAAGCAAAACAGCCAAAGTCAGAGGGAATTCACGACCATGTTTATCAAACGTGGAGCGTAGTTTGGATCTGCTTTTGCTGCTGATTCAGTGAATTTTGGTCAGAGCGATAAAACCTGCAGCTCAGAATGTTTGAGCCGTTGGCTTTCAGCGCCAACGGCGCGTCTGTGTACGTGCCGTCGGGTGAACGATCCACACTCGGTGTTTACGTCTTTGTGTGGAATCAGTTTAGCTGCTCTCATTTACTGTTTCAGCTGTTTGATGGTTGTTGAAATAGTTTTGTGAGCTTTAAGCTGAGATTCTGGAGTTTCTGATCAAATACATTTATATTTAAAAATCATTCAGGATTTAATGAATCGATATCACTTTATTCAAACTAAAATCTGTTTGAATTGAGAAATCAATTTTTTACCCCCCCCCCCCCCCCCCCCCCCAAGAACAACGCTTACCAACAGACTGGTGTGACGAGTGACTCGCCACGACTCCACTCGGATCGACTGGTTTCCCGTAGAGATAGAATTTATTTCGAACATGGAAATATAACTGAAATAAGAAGAGAAAAAACAAAAGTTCAAAAACATCACGTTTTCGTGTGCGCCTCTATGTCTACAGGCATTATGTGCTTGAAAAGGACGATGAAGTTTACACTTTTCCTGTTCCTACCCCCTTATTTCAAATTTCGTTACAGTCCAGTACCACCTGATGTGTGTGGTCGTTGTCATAGCAACGCGGTCAGGCGTCTGTGGCATAATTAATATGTGCCACGTTGATGTGCCTGATGCTCGATCTGTGGCTTCTTGTCAGACTCGGGGACCACGGTGTTTCAAAAATGGCCGTTTGGTTTTCGTGAACGAGACGCTCTCGTGACTCCTTGAGTGATGCCACTGAGCAGCCAATCGGTGCATGCAGTTTGACGATGTCACATTTTAGTGCCCGCTCGGATCGTCCTGGAATCCTGGGCGAGCAGGTTCAGTTTTAGTTACTGGTACCAGGAGCTGTGATCTAATGGGAAACCCTGAAAAGCGTGGCGAGTCGATCCGAGTACTAATGGAAAAGAGGCGAACACACGAGTGTGAGGACCACAGTGATTTTTAGGATGGGTGATCTCTCTTCATCTTTAACTGTGGTTCTGTAGGAGGCCGGGCCGAGCATCAAGCGCACCAAGACGAGCGACGACAGCGGTTTGGACATGGATAACGCTGCAGAAAACGGGGGCGGGGACTCGGTGATTGATGGTGGTGCCAGTGAAATAGAGCTGGTCTTTAGGCCACACCCCACCCTGATGGAGAAGGATGACGGTCACAACAGGTAGGCAGACACTGAACGTGTTAGCTCTGAAAATCCAGTTCCTGCACATATTCACACGAGTGCGTTTGTGTCTGCACAGTGTGGAGTTTGTCCCTCGCTACATAAAGACGTCCGGTAACGCCACAGTGGATCACCTGTCTAAATACCTGGCTGTGCGACTGGCTCTGGAGGAGCTGAGGAGAAACGCTGAAGCCAGTCCTGTTAATGTGGAGGCAGCTTCAGAGAAACAGTACACCATCTACATACCTACAGCTGGAAACCAGTTCACTGTGAGCACCCACACAGACACACTCAGCTTTACTAAACATATAGCTATCCTGTCTTTTTCACTGTGATCCACAGTGATTGGCTAAATCACACAGACGTGGACTGAAGGCTGTCGTCCCACAGACAAACAAGTTATATAGTGTAGAATTATTATTAGTATACCAAGGTTTAGCTTTGTGGTTTTGTCTTTAAAGTGGAAGAATTCATGTTGGCTGTGGTCACCGAGGCACCACACTAGGGGGCGCTAACCACTTATTCACTTTTTTTAATCCCTGAGGAAATGATGTAAAACACTTGCACTTGGCACATTTGATGTAGACGTACGATGTTGTAAAGGGGCATGTGCACAAAGGAGAGACGGCAGGTTTAGCTTCTTTATGTGCAAAAACAGTTCACAGTAACAACAACAGATTCAATGGCTACATTCAAAATAGTGTGTGATTCAGTGTGTTTGGGAAATGACGTGCTGAACTCTGTCCACAGGTCCTGAATGGTTCCTTCTCCCTGGAACTGGTCAGTGAAAAGTACTGGAAGGTCAACAAACCCATGGAGCTCTACTTTGCCCCTACTAAAGAACACAAGTAGACGGGCAGGAAAACACATTCGCGCGCACACACACACACTCAGAGGAAAATCAAATGCATGGACATGGCGACCTGTGCGGCACACAGAAACAAGAGCAGAAGTGTATTTCTGAAGGAGATGAACAGGGTTGACTAAAACCCTCAAAAGGACTCTTGTACATAGAAGAAACCCCTTGTTTTATATTATCTGTATCCGTGTTGTTTCTATCTTAGTATGATGTAGCAGATCAGAACAGCAGCCGACAGACTGGACTGCTGACAGTAACTGTGGATTCTCTCCAAACAAATCCAGGGTCCATCTATAGCGTGAAGTTAAAAGCACATGGTATACTGTCTTCATCTGAATGGCCGTTAGGCCGGGACTCGTGGGTCTGTTGGACTTTGGAAACCGCCCTGCGTCACACGGGTGACATGTGGCTGGGTTTAGGGCCTTAAAAACCAGGACCAGCTCTGTCCAAACAGTGTAGGAGCACACGATCACTCCCAGTGACCTCCAGGATATCAGAATGATGCGCAGTGTTAAAATGCCTGTGAACAGTTTGCCATGCATTAATGGGCCATGTAAGATACATCTGACATGCATGGAAGTAAATAAAAGCCACAATGTGAATATGTGTTGCATTGAAATGTGTTTCTGTTAGAACACTCTTCTATATATAATTATGGCGGCACGGTGGTGCAGTGGTTAGGTCCTGAGTTCGACTCCACCGTCCAGCCTTGCTGTGTTTTGTTTGTGTGGTTCTCTCCCAGTACTCCCAGAACTTCACAGTTGGTTAGGTTAACTGGTAATTGTGAATGGCCCACAGGTTTGAATGGTTGCTCGCCCTGTGACACACCTGTCCGGGGCGTGCCCTGCCTCTCGCCCTGTGGTTGCGGGGATACGCTCCAGCATCCCTGCAGTCCTGATAAGCAGAAGAGAATCTTGCCACGTGTGACTGTTAGTTTATGTGAAAATGGAAACAAACCAATAGATTTGGTCATCTTGTCATAGTCACAAAGTTGACGTGTACAGCTGGTTTATGAACCCTGATTTGAGTTGGAGAATCTCAGTTGCCCTGATCTGCTGCCAGTAGGAACAAACTGTCTTCTAATATCTGTGGCTGCTCTCTATCGCTCCTCCTTTTATAAATGTCTTTTGTAACAGTATGTGTGATCGGAGGCTTGGACAGTTTGACCTTTACAGTATTTATCATGTTTGCTGAGGTAGGCTGTCCATCACAGGGAGGTTAACTCGTTGCTCTCACAGACACATCCTGGAGAAATCTTTGATACAGTTTGTTTCATTTTCCACCCAGCAGTCAGGTTCCTGAGTGTTCGGAAGAGAAACTCCACAGAAGGGATGATTCCTGAGTGAGTGTGAGTCTAAACGTGTACCGTAAATGTTGTGACTTTGTCAATTTGTGTTCAGACTGGTTCCCAGTTGGTACATTTCAACAAACCACAAACATGTGCAGAGTTTGAGCTGTGTTGCTGGCTGGTGGGCTCACAGTATGCTAGCGTGAGCTCATGCTCGGTTGCATGGACACTACTTGTGAGTGATTACTGAAATGTGTTGGTGAGAATGTGAAGGGAATAAACTGTCAGTACAGTCTGTGTCATGTCATAAACTTGTTTTCACTGATGGCGAGAAAAGGAAGTGTTCAGACACAGAACATGGAAATGATTTGGTTTCATACAAATATGATGTTTGATATCCTGTAACGTGTTTTCCGTCTGTCTTTAAAACCTGCAGCTGTTAAACAAATGGTATAGCACAATGCCATGTTTCTGATTAATATATAGTATGGGTTATGTTAGAGGAGTTGGAGAATCTGTTGACTTAAATAAATGAAAGTGCTCACTGCAAGTCAAAATGTTATTAGAAAAACATCTAAATTATGGATAAAAGTCGGTGAAACAAAGTTTAGAACGACTCGTTTGTTTCCTAGACCTTGAAACTAAAAAACAGCAAACGTTCTTTTTTTGGATGCAGCTCATCTCAAGTGATGATTTGCTGCTATTCTTTCATTCGAGTCGATAACCAGAGAACGATCTTTGTGCACATAAGTATAACTTCTGGAGAGTGTAGATGACATTTTGCTCATTTCTGCCGTTCTAGATTAAAAGGTAATTAAGCAAAATGTAGCAGCTGAAGGAATAGTAGAAACTAGTTGTTGCAACTAACCTCAGTGTTTGAGCAGATACGGTTTCGTTTTACTGACCTATACATTATTCTGAATAAAAATAGTTTGAGCAGAAATCAACATTGGACTTTTGAAAGTCACAGGGGAGCGTTCCAATTCAAACATTTTCTGTTTTCCAACTTTAGCAAAGAAAATGGTCCCATTTCACAAAATACGCTCACCATGAGAGTGGGTCAGAGAACCGTACGAGTCACAGCGTTACTCATGTTTCGTTTAGGACGAGTGCGTCTGATCAGCAGTGTGTGGAGCTTGTATACTGCATCCTTCTGTTTGGTCAATAAAGCTGAATCTCTGAGTTCAACATGGAGCACACAGTCCTGTTTCTGCTCTGTAATCATGTTTGACATCCTTTCAGTTCAGTGGAGTCCAGTGTTACACGACCTCAGCATAGTGCTGAATACATCAGTGTAACTTCACATCAAAGGTACTTTTAATGAATTGGATTCAGTTGTCATATTTATGCAGGGGTCATTTTCAAGTTTTTCCCCTGAACATTGGCTGATTCTATCATTTGTTCTGCTACTCTGTAAATAAAAAATATCAATAATTAAAGTCATTTGTTAGAAACATCGCTCACAATACCAGAATGTTAAACAAAATTAGCTTGTTTCATTTAATTAAAATATTTTAATTAATGAGAATTATTTAA
This sequence comes from Pelmatolapia mariae, assembly GCF_036321145.2. Lineage (NCBI taxonomy): Eukaryota > Metazoa > Chordata > Actinopteri > Cichliformes > Cichlidae > Pelmatolapia > Pelmatolapia mariae. Next base: position 261,283 of record NC_086243.1, on the reverse strand, counting down.
TGATGCATTTAGTTTTGGCACATGTGGCTCTCCATAGACTCCACTGGTTTCTTGTACTGAGGAAGCCAGACTGCACCAGTAAAACAGTCCTATAAAGTCTCACATCTAGATGACACCCATAGATGAGATGGTGTTTTACTCTAGCTTGGTGCACAACAAACACTTGAAGTAAAACTTATGAATATTATAGCAAACACGATCATTATTTACAGGCATATCATGTCTAGTACTTTACTGGGACAGATCAGCTTAAAGTCGTCACTGACATCACTCGCCCATAAAGCAGAAAGCCTCAAAAGGCGGTTCATCAAAGACCGTCCGGACTTCTTGACATGCTCCGACGGCTCTGCTCGTCCCATCACTAACAACTATTCTGCTGTTGTGATAATAGCAAACAAATGTGTGAGCAAAACAACTACAGTAGCTTTATATGTATAAAAGGATTCAACAGAAGCAAAAAAGATAAGTGTTCAGCTTCGGCTCTTTATTCTTTTGTTGTTTCAAATATACAAAGAATCAACGAGAGAAGAACAGCCACGAATCAGGCTGAACCAAACACAGTTTTGGCATGAGTAAAAAAAAAAAAGTGGACAAACATCTTCAGAAAGTTGAGGGTAAACAGGAACGTCATCCCAGCATGCACTGGGAGAGAAGCAAAGTTCATCTCCATCTCAACCTGGATGAGTCCGACTCTACCAGAGGAAAAGGGGAAAGATGGAGAGAAGACAGAGTGAATGGTGCGAGAGCCAGCAGAGCAGCCGGGAAGCTGTTTAAAGGAGGAGCTGCGGAGCTGCTTTGCGTCTGAGTGAGGGGTCTCTTTGCAGGGACGCCAAACAGATTGTGTGAGGTGCCAGCACCTTGCCGCCTGCCTGACACCCAGCACTTTGAAATCCTAGAAATGCGTGTGAAATCCAGAAAGTAGAAAAAAATAGAAAGAAGAGCAGTTGGAAAAAAAGTCAGAAGTTCAGAAACACAATCAGCTGTGGCGTGACTGGACGCTGCAGGTTTGGCGATCCTCAGACCGTCTTCCTCGCAGTCAGGACTCTCACGATAGAGCCAACTCCTCCCACTGCCAGGGCCTGAGGACGCACACAGATCAGGCAGAAAAGAAACGTCCGTAAACTTTTCTCTGCATTACGATTTGAGGGAATCGTCTGTGATTGTGATCAAAGCTCTGGCTTTGTGAACGTGGCACTAACCACTTAATGGAAACTGGTTTCGATTTAAGCACAATTTCCACTCTAAGATTGTATTAGCTTGATGTTTATTAACAGAAATCACTAACCTTTTCATGCCACTGCAGCAGTACAGCACTACTGTTGTCAGAGGGCTTCTCAAAGCCTCTGTAGATGTATTTCATGAGCAGATCCACTCCTGCTTTGTCCAGAGAGCCCACGGCCTTCTCTATGTCACTGCTCTTGAAGCTGCTCAACACTTTGACCACCAGCTGCTCTGCTCGCTCCTATAATCACACATAAAGAGGGGGAGGATACTGCATATTAAAAAGCTAAATGAACACTTTCCATCAAGACATCTGAGCTCTCTCACATCATTTCAATTCAATTTTATTTATATAGCCCCAATTCACAACAGTTGTCTCAAGCTACTTTATATTGCCAGGTAAAGACCCTACAATAATACAAAGAAAACAGCAAGCACTGTGAGACTGGCAATGAAAAACTCCCTTTTAACAGGAAGGTGATTCCAGGTGAATCCCCCTCAGAGAGGGCTGGGGAGGAAGAAAGAAAAAAAGATACGCTGTGGAAGAAGAGCCAGAGATGAATAATAACTCATATGCAGAGTGATGTATAAACATACAGTCAGTGCATCAAGGGAAGCCCAAACCTACCTACTGCAGGGTAACTAAGGGAGGCTTTAGTTTCATACAGGGGCGATTGTGGCTCAAGAGTTGGGAGTTCGCCTTGTAATCGGAAGGTTGCCGGTTCGAGCCCCGGCTTGGACAGTCTTGGTTGTTGTGTCCTTGGGCAAGACACTTCACCCTTTGCCTACTGGTGGTGGTCGGAGGGCCTGGTGGCGCCAGTGTCCGGCCCTCGTCTCTGTCAGTGCGCCCCAGGGTGGCTGTGGCTACAATGTAGCTGCCATCACCAGTGTGTGAATGGGTGGATGACTGGATGTGTAAAGCGCTTTGGGGTCCTTAGGGGCTAGTAAAGCGCTGTATAAATACAGGCCATTTACCATTTGATCCAGCACCGACTGCATGCTTTATCAAAGAGGAAACCTTTAATTTCAATGTGGAGGAGTAGCAGCTCTACTCTGAGCCTATCTCTATGACAGAGACAAGAAGAGGACCCCAGGATTACAGGCCTGTGGCACTGACATCCCACGTGATGAAGACCCTGGAAAGACTCATCCTGGACCAGCTCCGACCCACAGCCAAACCACATCAGGATCCTCTTCAGTTTGCTTACCAGCCCCGTCTCAGAGCCGAGGTCGTCGTCGTCCATCTGCTCAATCGTGCCTACACCCACCTGGACCAGCTGGTGAGCACTGTGAGGGTCATGTTTTTGACTTTTCCAGTGCTTTCAACACCGTCAGGCCAACCCTCCTGGGAGATAAGCTAACAGCGATGCAGGTGGATGCTTCTCTGGTGTCCTGTATTGCTGATTACCTGACAGGAAGACCTCAATATGTGCGTCTTCAACACTGTGGGGTGGCTGTGGCTCAGGTGGTAGAGCAGATCAGCTACTGATCGGAAGGTTGGTGGTTCGATCCTAGGCTTTCAATGTCAAGTGTCCCAGGGCAAGATACTAACCCCAAATTGCCCTCCGATGCGTTCATCGGAGTGTGAATGTAGTTATAGTTTGCACTTGCGTTTAGAAGTGCTTGCATGAGTGGGTGTGAATGGGTGAATGAGGCATGTTGTATGCAGTGCTTTGAGTACTCCGGGAGAGTAGAAAAGCGCTGTATAAGAATCAGTCCATTTACCATTTACTGTGTCTGACAAGGTAACACAGGAACACCACAGGGGACCGTCCCTCCTCTTCATCCTCTCCCCCACAGACTTCAGCCACTGCACGGAGATCTCCACCTTCAGAAGTTTCCTGATGACTCTGCGGTAGTGAGACAGAGTACCGGGCTGTGGTCGATTCCTTTGTCCTTTGTGGTGCGAGCAGAATCATCTGCAGCTTAGTGTGGCAAAGACCAGAGTCCACTGATCAGGACTTTAGGAGGACCATGAAACCTGTGACCCCTGTTTCAATCCAGGGGGTCGATGTGGACTATAAATACCTCGGAGTACACATAGATAATAAACTGGACTGGGTTAAGAACATCACTGGATTCTACAGAAAGGGCCAGAGTCGTCTCTAAGGTCCTTCAACATCTGTCAGGCAATGCTCAGGATTTTCAATGAGTCTGTTGTGGCCAGTGCTATCCTCTATCGTGTTGCATGCTGGGGCAGCAGGTTTAGGGTTGACTCCTTTAAGCTGGCGTCTGAGAGGCAGCCATCGTCCAAGATGAAGACAATACTGGACAACACCTCCCACCCATTCCATGATGTGCTGGCTAGTCACAGGAGCACGCTCAGTGAGAGACTAAGATTACCCATAATGCACCACTGAACGATACAGGAAATCATTCCTGCCTGTGGCCATCTCCCTGTACAGCTCCTCAATCTAATGCACAGTACACACTGCAATAGCTACACACTGTTGCTCATGCTCTACAGTAAAATAACACATCAGCAAGTATTCTAATTGTTTAATATGTGCGTTGAAGGACATGTCCTGGTTCCTCACAGTGTTACTGGAGGCCAAGGTAAAGCCATCCAGAGTAAGAATCTGGTTTCATGTTTCATCCATATTTCATGTTATCCGTCTTATCTGTCTTTATGGATAGATAAAGTTGGGTATCATTTATGCCTTCTGATGATGGAGAAGGGAAGCATGTATAATGTAAATAGAATTGGTCCTAGCACTGAACCCTGTGGAACACCATAATTAACCTCAGTGTATGAAGAGGACTCTCCATTTACATGAACAAATTGGAGTCTATTAGATAGATATGATACAAACCACTGCAGTGCAGTACCTGTAATACCTACAGCATGTTCTAATCGCTCTAATAGGATATTATGGTCAACAGTATCGAACGCTGCACTGAGGTCTAGCAGGACAAGCACAGAGATGAGTCGACTGTCAGAGGCCATAAGAAGATCATTTGTAACCTTCACTAAAGCTGTTTCTGTGCTGTGATGAGCTCTGAAACCTGACTGAAACTCTTCAAAGAAGCCATTCCTCTGCAGATGATCTGTTAGCTGTTTGACAACTACTCTTTCAAGGATGTTTGATATGAAAGGAAGGTTGGAGATTGGCCTATAATTAGCTAAGACTGCTGGGTCTAGAGATGCTTTTTAAGTAAAGGTTTAACTACAGCCACCTTGAAGGCCTGTGGTACATAGCCGATTATTAGAGATAGGTTGATCATATTTAAGATTGAAGAATTAATTAATGGCAGGACTTCTTTAAGCAGTGTTGTAGGAATGGGGTCTAAAAGACACGTTGATGGTTTGGAGGAAGTAATTATTGAAGTTAACTCAGAAAGATCAATTGGAGAAAAAGAGTCTAACTTAACATCAATGGTACTGAAAGTAGCTGTAGACGATATTACATCTGTGGGATGATTATTGGTAATTTTTTCTCTAATGATAAAAATTTTATTTGTGAAGAAGTTCATGAAGTCATTACTAGTTAACGTTAAAGGGATGGTTGGCTCAGTAGAGCTCTGACTGTTTGTCAGCCTGGCTACAGTGCTGAAGAGAAACCTGGGGTTGTTCTTATTTTCTTCAATCAGTGATGAATAGTAAGATGTTCTGGCTTTGCGGAGGGCTTTCTTATAAAGCAGCAAACTGTTTCTCCAGGCTAAATGATGATCCTCTAAATTTGTGACACGCCATTTCCTCTCCAGCTTACGAGTTATCTGCTTTAGGCTACGTGTTTGAGAATTATACCACGGAGTCAGGTACTTCTGATTTGAGACCTTAGTTTTCACAGGAGCTACAGTATCCAGAGTTGTACGTAGTGAGGAGGTAAAATTATTAACAAGATGATCGACCTCTGTTGGAGTAGCGTTCAGATAGCTGCTCTGCTCTGTGTTGGTACAGGGCATTGAAGATGATAACAGTGGGTGGATTATATTCTTAAACTTAGTTACAGCACTTTCAGAAAGACATCTACTTTGATAAAGTCTACTCTCCACTGCTGTGTAATCAATTATTGTAAATGTGAATGTTATCAGGAAATGATCAGACAGCAGAGGGTTTTCAGGAAACACTGTTAAATGTTCAGTTTCTATGCCATATGTTAAAACAAGATCTAGAGTGTGATTAAAGTGGTGGGTGGGTTCTTTTACATTTTGAGAGAAGCCAATTGAGTCTAATAACAGATTAAATGCCATGTTGAGGCTGTCATTTTTAGCATCTACATGGATGTTAAAATCACCCACAATAATTATTTTATCAGAGCCGAGCACTAAATCAGATAAAAAGTCTGAGAAATCAGAGAGAAACTCTGTGTAAGGCCCAGGTGGACGATAGATGATAACAAGTAAGACTGGTTTCTGAGTTTTACAGCTGGGGTGGACGAGGCTAAGCATCAGGCTTTCAAATGAATTAAAAGTCTGTCTGGGTCTTTGGTTGATTAATAGGCTGGTGTGAAAAATTGCTGCCACACCGCCCCCTCGGCCTGTGCTTCGAGGTTTCTGGTAGTTAGAATGACTCGGGGGTGTTGATTCATTTAAACTAACATAATCATCCTGCTGCAACCAGGTTTCTGTAAGGCAGAGTAAATCGATTTGTTGATCAATTATTAAGTCATGTACTAACAGAGACTTGGAGGAGAGAGACCTAATATTTAATAATCCACATTTCACTGTTTTACTCTTTGGTTCAGATGTGGATTCTGTGTCCACTAAAATAAAAATAAAAGCGTTCTAACATCTCACCTGCTTGTTTTTATTAAGGTATGTACACGTATGTACATGTACACTATTTTTATTAATAGAGGTTTCACTACTGTGGTTAAACATGATATATAAGTCACTTAGATCACTTCTAAATGTTAATGTTTGGTTTATTTCAGTGTTTTATTTGTTCCTGAGTAAACCGGTTTGGCTGTGATTAAAGTTAACATAACATGTTACTCACAGTTAAATTAAGAGGGGACGGCAGTAAAAACTCCGGACCTGTGACATCATCAAGTACGCTGGTGTTCCAATTGTACAAATCGCGAGTACGTGCTCGCATTCTCGTCCAGTACGTACTCGCCGAGAACGCGAGTACGTACTCGCCGAGAACGCGGCGAGAATTGAGAATTGAGAAAGGGCCAGAGTTTAGGACCCAGATCACTCCGCGAGGCTGCTGACTATGGCAGCCGTAATGCTCCAACAATCCATCAAGCGGTGCAGCGTCGTAGCTGTGCTAAAACATTTTTTGACAGATTTCTGTGCGCTGTGTACCACATAAAATCGGTTCGAGGTCAGTAAGCACAACCAGAATTCACACATAAGGCACACTGTCGATTTTTGAGAAAATTAAAGGATTTTATGTGCGCCTTATAATGTGTAAAATACGTTATACAGAAGAATATATCGCGATATATATCATTACGGCACATGCTTCAAATTATACCGTGATATGGATTTTAGGCCATATCGCCCAGCCCTACTGTGGGGTATTGCAGCCGTTGGCTGGCCCTCCCTGAGCCTGGTTCTGATGGAGGCTTCTTCCTTTAAAAGGGAGTTTTTTCTTCCCACCGTCACCAAGTGCTTGCTTTCTTTATTGTTGTCTTGATTCTTTACCTTTTGATATAAAGCACCATGAGGAGGCTGTTGTTGGAATTCGGTAGTGTATAAATGAAATTGAAGTGAATTGAAAATAAATGTAGAGAGGCAGGTTGAATAAAAACACGGATACCTTGGCATTCTGGTTCTTGGTGTTGATTGGAGGATTCTTTAGGACAGCATTGAGAGCTCCATTCAGATTCCCCTTACAAAATATCAGTCAAGGACAACAAAGAGATGGAGATACACGACCTTTGCTTCCTGTTTTAAAACACGTGCAACTACTAAACAAAGAGTAAACTGTTTCTAAAGCAAACAGCAGGTTTCATTACAAATAACATCAAAGAAAGACTTCTGTGACTGTATTTTACAACTACGACAGCGGTAAAGTCCAGGGAGCGAGTCCTCCTGCACAGCTCCTCAGCCTGCTCTCTATGCAGCCGGGCTCACCTTAAAGCACTGCTGTTGGTTTCATCGAGGCCTTTAAAGGCGCGGAAAGCAGCAGGTGAAAGAAATCCGGTTTACTACACGGGCTGCAGTCGAACAGCAGCTCTTTAACGATGACAATTCTGATAATACACTCAGTCCGACACACGGACAAAGAATGGGGCTGAAACATTTCCTTAAAAAGGAAGAAGTCACAGAGAACCACACCCTCCTGTGACTGACACCCGGAAGTCAGGTTTCACAGGCTCCTATGCGAAAAACTGCACACAGGATGTCACAGAAACGTCAACTTTATGTCACTGTAAATACCCGGAACGTTATTTTAACCATATAAAAACGGGTACCGAGAAGCACCGATACTCCGCCCTTCAAACAGCGGAGCTGTCCACATACACACATCACTGTTCACCGTGCCGTCAGCAGAACAGCCGCCAACTTAAAGGATATTGTCTGAGCAGAGAGTCCACTTCGGCCTCGTCCGGACCGCCCTGGTTCTCTCCTCCCTCTTCCTCGTCCACGAACTTGTTCTCGTCGTATTCATCGACATCTACTTTCCTGAAGCGGTCGGACACCGTGTTCTTAGACATCCTGTACACGACAACAAAGATCAGCTAAAGAAAAAGACAAAGCTCTAAGGACAGCACACGCCACGAAACTCTGCTGTCCACTTCGCAGCCCCGCAGGTCCACTTCCTCACCTCCTCACTTCCTCACTTTCTTTCTACTTCTTCCTCATGTTCGGGCCAAACAAAAAACCCCAAAGTGGCGCAGTGCTGCCACCAACTGGTACGGAGTTTACAGAACTTTTTTTTTTTTTTTTTTAAATATTTGCAATACAAACTCATATGAAGAAACGAGAACATCGTGAGCAAACTCATTTTTTATACAATCTATATTACATGTCAAGTGAATTCTTTTTGTTTTAATTTGATGATTAGGATTTATTTCATGAAAGTCAGAAATTATTAGTATTTCTGAAATGTATTTAATAAGACCAATCAAAAAATTTTTACAGTACAGTCCGCCTACCGGTGACCTAGGCTCTGTGGGATTTAGCTTGGTTAAGCTGGCTGAACATTCAAGCACGGTGATGTCACGGTCAGCAAACTATTCGGTAATGGTTTGGGGACTTAGGACAAATCATCACAGAGTGAGTAAACTTATATTGTACTTCAAACAACTTGGATTCTGTGCATCGAAACTCTTCCTCCAGTTATCTCTGAAAAAGAAGTAATTTGATATTAGAAATGTAACAACTGTAGCCCCCTCCTTAAGATGTTGGTGCGTGGTGACACGGTAACTCCTTACTCTACTTCTTGTGAAACTCTCCCGAGTTCTTGAATTTGATTTTTAAGTCAGTTAAACTCAATTCAATTTTATTTATATTATTATTTTTATAGCACTAAATTACAACAACAGTTGCCTCAAAGCGCTTTATAAGGTAAAGACACTATAATAATACAGAGAAAACCCCAACGATCATATGACCCCCTATGAGCAAGCACTTTGGTGACAGTAGGAAGGAAAAACTTCTTTTGAACAGGAAGAAACCAGAACCAGGCTCAGGGAGGGGCGGGGCCACCTGCTGTGAATGGTTGGGGTGAGAGAAGGAAGACAGGATAAAGACATGCTGTGGAAGAGAGACAGAGATTAATAACAGATATGATTCAATGCAGAGAGGTCTATTAACACATAGTGAGTGAAGAAGAAAACCCCAGTGCATCATGGGAATCCCCCAGCAGCCTACACCTATTGCAACTGTCGCTACCCGATCCGTACCGGAAACCCGATCGGTACCCCGCATACGCAAATCTTACGTCACTTCCTCTCTTTGCCAACATTACGACATTTAATATATTTGAATGATCATCAGATTCCCCTGGTAAAACAAATAATCACTACATTCTCAAAAGCTTCAGGCTTAAAATTAAATTTAAATAAATGTGAACTACTGGCGTTAAAGGAGTGTCATTCACAATTACTGTACGATATACAGAAGAAGAAGGAGGTAAAATATTTGGGCATCACAATTTCAAAAGATCACAAAGTCTTAGAAAAAGTAAATACTTCAGATAATGTTGACAAATGTAAGACAATCTTAAATAAGTGGCAAAGAGACATCACAATTTTTGGAAGAATATTATTAACCAAAATGGATAGTTTATCTAGATTTATATATCCAGCTTACTCTTTATCAATATCAAATAAAGTTATTAAAACAATTAATAGCTTGAATTTTAATTTTATTTGGAGGAATAAGTGCCATTATATATCCAAAGATGATTTGGTTAAACCATACATTGAAGGTGGTGGAAACGCAATTGACTTTGATGTAATGAATGGTGTTTTGAAACTTAAATGGTTAAAATCCTTCCTAAATAATCCACACCCCATTTGGTTTTTTATACCAAGTAAGGTCTTTAACACATTGGGGGGTATCGATTTTCTCCTAAAGTGTGACTTTGAAATAACTAAGCTACCTGTTAAACTCTCTGAATTCCATAAACAGGTCCTTCTTTATTGGAAAATGTTATTTAAACATAATTTCACTCCACATTATAGCCCAATTTGGAACAATAGATATATACTAATGAACAGAAAATCTATTTTTATTCAAGATTGGTTATCAAAGGGTGTTTGGGCAATTGCCCATTTTGTAGATGAGGAAGGACATGTTCTAGAACATCAAGATTTTTGCCAAAAGTTTAATATCCAATGTTCGAAAAGTAAATTTAATCGGGTTATAAAATCCATTCCACTGTCACTTACAAACATAGTTGTAAATGATATAATATATTCTGACATCTCCCCCAAGTTAAGGCAATTATATATAGATGATATTCGATTTTGTGATGTTAAATGCAATAATAAGTTTCTAAGATCTTCATTAAGGAGTCTTTATTCTCCAAATTTACTTAGACGTAATTACATATTAAAAGATTTCCAAAGGGAAGAAATTGAAAAAAATAAGAATTGATTATATCACCTTCCCTACACTGTAAAATGTAATATTGTGTTTAATTAAAAATATTAAATAGGCTGAACTCAATTTTTATCAATTTGTTATTAGAACTCAATTTAAATAACTTACCAGTACTTTTTATGCATAAACGCTGATAAACTCGATTTATTTGAGTTGTCCTAACTTAGAAAAACTAAGTAAGCTGGAAGTTTTGCTTCTCAGGGCGGAAGGATGAAAGATGTGTTTTGAAAATGCCACGTGACTACCGTCCTCCTCCCTCCCGGATCAGTCCGCATGTTCATGGCGCCAGCATTTGTTATGGAATATATTGAGCAAACCTGGAGATATTATTGTTGTCATTGCTGTGGATCTTTACTGACTTGGTGAGTAAATGTTTACTCTTATTCAAACTGATTTTGTGGCTTCTCTTAGTTTAGCACCAGGTTTATAATCTTGCTAGCTAGTTAGTGTTAGCCTAGCGTTGCTGCTGCCGCTGTGCTCATGTTACTTAAAAATTAACACCACAGCCTTAAAAACCTTACATAAAACTATGTCGGTGAATTTTTTTGTTGATTGTTTGAAATAAATAAGTGAGATAAGAGCCCAGACAAAATTCTTTGGGAGGTGCAGCCGTTAGGGGTGGGTGTGGGGGGTGGATAACGGAGCTCTCCGAAAACGTGGAAGCACTTTTGCAAATATGTGATATTTTGATAAATTAAGTAGATATTTGAGCATTACATAGCTACATTCTCGCCTGAAAATATCTTAAAAGGTTATTTTGTGACCCAGAAAGGGTAGTCTGGTGAAAAGGAGGATCGCATTTGTCGGCCATGGTTGTCGGAGCCTGTGCGCACTTGTAAGCGCGGCAATGGCGGAGAAGCACTGCTGAAAAACGTATTACTTTTTCTGGGTCACAAAATAAACTTTTAAGATATTTTCAGGCGAGAATGTAGCTGTGTAAATTTCAAATGTCTGCTCGATTTATCAAGACATCACATATTTGCAAAAATGCTCTGACGTTTTCGGAGACGTCTATTTTTTCATGCTTTGTGGCAGCTTTAGAACATCTGTGGCATCTATTAATGCCAAATCTAGCCTTTATTTAACAACATAAGCAAACTCTACGTTACAATGATTGCACAGCCATTAAGGATCAAATCAGTTTCTGAAAAATGTTCTGTTTTTTCTCCCTCTGCTTGCTTCTTTCTGTCTTTGAGGCTCGGGACCAGCACTCCTGTTGTTGGACAGAAAGACATCAACTCAGTGGTAAGTATTTTGGTTTTCCAATATATTAGCAACTGTCAGTGACATTTATATTAATCAGGCTGAACTTTAATCATACTTTAGATCAGCCTGTTTTACTTATTGTTTTGTTTGTGCTTTGGTTTGGGGAAGTTGTTTCTTTACTGATCTTTTCCTGTCTTCTGTTATTAGACTTGAGATATGACTGCACTGTGCTGTTGCTGTGACTCCAGTTAATTCTACAAGACATGCTGTGTAAGTAAACAAACAACAACAGTTTGGTCTGCATTTCTTCAAACTTAGTTTAGAGGGTCTACACTGTATATAGGGAAGTCTGCAAGTTTTCTAACAGCAAAATTTGTTTTGTGCCCAAATCATTTTGCACATCATTAGAATGAAAGTTATTGCCCATGTTTGCATAGCCCTTTTTAAAATGATGCTTTCATGACAATATTGTGTGTTGCGTGGTGGTCACGGCTATCTAGACTGAGAATTTGGGACATTGAATGTCACCTCTCCGGCGGGGAGGGAGCCTAAGATTGTCTAAATTGGAGTCTGTTTTATACCAAATGCAGAAAAAATGTTTTAAGAAAGCAATTAAGTTCATGTTCCAAAAAATATGATTGTTTGCTTGCAGGACACCAGGAGAGATGAGTCCTCCATCACAGATGGTGTGGTCAGTGAAGGTGGTCACCTGCAAGTTCAAGCTCATTGCATCTCCAACCCACATCCACTGCAACTGTACTTAAGGGAAGTTAAAGACTTTCTTCTGCACCTACATTTGGATCACCTCGATCCATGACAGTCATTTAGGCAGTAATGCCTGGACTGGAAACAAGCCATCCTTAAAATATTACAACATTCCAGCTCCTGTGTTGGAATGAAAAACGAATGTGTTGTTTAAATTAGAGACTGCACTTGTGACAGAACAATAAATATTTTATTTTGATTATATAAATAATGTAAGTACAAAACAAACTTGTGGTAGGCCTAAACTTATTTTCAGAATAATTACATCTGAGACTTTGTTTCATTGTAAGATTATAACAGTGATGGCAATATAATTTTTATTCAGCAGAACAGTGTCCAGTATGTTGGCTGTTGTACTTTGTTGTGTTTGAAAATAAAAGTTGTGCTCATTTTAACATCATTACAAAAAGTGTTTTTAGTCATAATCAGGTTACCACAAATTGTTTTTTCATTTAGTTGAACTTGAAATGTTTGTCAGTAGGTTAACAATTAGTATTGTACAGTCAGAAATATCAAGTTATTCTTAATACTGCAGACTTGCAATGTATAAGTTGTCCTAACAGTCATCCTAAGTAAGCTTTACTTAGTTTTTTTGAGGCAACGAGTTTCCATAATTTTTTTGAGTTCTGGGAACTAACAAGGCTGTACAGTGTACTCAAAATGAGTAAGTTGCCCTAACTTGGTCATCTTACGTAAACTTGATCCAATTTTTTTGAGTTCTGGGAACAAATGAGCTTGTACAGAGTACTCAAAATAAATACGTTGTCCTAACTTAGTCATTTTTAGCTAAGCTTTACTCAATTTTTTTGAGGCAACGAGTTTCCATAATTTTTTTGAGTTCTGGGAACTAATTAGATTTTACAGTGTATCCCTCCTAAAGGGAAAGAAGTCCAATTTAAAATTTTGAATAAAATTTACCCGACAAATAGACTCCTTGGTGATAGATTCAAAATAGAAACTGGTAATTGTGTATTTTGTGAAACAGAAGAGGAGGATTTGGACCATCTATTCTTTTTGTGCAATTTTATACAAATATTTTGGTTGGATTTTCATACCTGGCTTTATTCCAATGGGATTCAAATTACCCCATTTACCTTAAATATGATAATGTTTGGAGTGTTTTTGAAAGAAAAGAAAGCTAATTATGGTGTTAATGTGTTATTAATTTTGTGCAAGCAATTTATACATAAATGTCGTTTTTTTAAGACCAAACCAACACTAGCTTACTGGAAAAACGACTTAAAACTGTTGGTTAAATCTTTGACTTTAGTTAAAAAGAAAAAGGCTGCTTTTTTTATTTCCTTTGTAGAAGATTTTGATTTAGTGAGTTAATAATCTGTTTAATTATATGACGCCATCTTTATATTTTCTTCTTCCTATGTATGATTGTTGTTAATATATAAGGAATGTTTATTCTCTGAATGTGTAATGTATGGTGCATTTTGTTTGTATGTTATCTTTACTAATAAAATATTAAAAAAAAAAAATTGAATGATACGGTTAGCGCTCAGTTAGCTTCTAGCTTTTGCCGTCTGAAGAACTGCGCCGTAAAATACGAAGAATGCCACCTAATTACAAATTGAAGGGTAACTACGAAAATTAATGTTTATCTTTTATTTATTTTTTTTATTTATTAATTTTTTTACTTTTATTTTTTAAAACTCCTTCTCTTTCTCAATTTACATCAACTGGTTTTACAGTATCCTTGAGATATTTTTTGGGATACATCTTTCAGGTCAGATGCTGTGATCGCTGCCAGATGAATGACCCAATCAAGACTGTGGCACCAGCATTACATCCCGTCAAGGTACATCTTAAGGCCTGTTCACCAATTTCATTTTCATGCTAATAAGCTTTTGTGCTGCAGGGTAGCTTTAAATGTTAATTTGATAAGTTCTGTGACCTGCAGGTAAAAGAACCTTGGGAGGTGCTGGGCATGGATTTAATTGGACCACTCCTGGAAACAAGTCTAGGGAGCTGATATGTCCTGGCTATGACCGATCTGTTTACTAAGTGGGTGACTGCAGAACCTCTTAAGTCCAAGACTGCAGCTTAAGGTCTCTGCAATCATGACCTCTGTTATACACGTTTGGCATGGTTAGGAAAATCATCACTGACCAAGGAAAGGAGTTTGTGAACCAGGTAAAACTTGTGAAAGTGTTATTCATGCCTTGATATGATATGATGTATTTAGGCCAAGTTTGCTCATGTCACTGCAGCTCAACAACAGCATTTTCAGCATGCTGAATATTGAACATGCTGTCTCCAGTGCGTATCACCCCCAGACCAACGGGCAGGTAAGCATTTGGATAGCTAACCTTGAGTCACTCATGTGAAATCAGTCATGCTTATATATCTATTCTATAATAAAACTAAAAGGATGAGAGGACCAACCAGAACATCAAGCGTGCTTTCAGAAAGAACCAGAACCAAGATGACTGGGACGTACACCTTGCTGCTGTGGTGTATGGCATCAACACTGCAAAGCAGGTATTCCTGTTTTGACATATTGTATTCCTTTTAAGATACTTTACAGTGTTGCATCGTTTTAAGAATGTGTTGTTAAACTTAAATTAAAAAAAGCAATTGACAAGTGAAAGAGAAAGTGAATTAATGGAGAGATTTTGTGTGATCAGCACTCAACCTGCCACAGTCCCTATTTCCTGCTCTTCCACCAACATCCAAGTCTTCCTGCTGTGATGAAGGCCTGTCCCATGGACGATGACTTTGAGGTTGCAAACCCTGAAGAGAACATCGACACAAGAGTTGAGGAGATGACAGTTCTGAATGAAACGGTCTGTACATTTGAAGGGGGCTGGCTGACTGGGAAAGGAGATTTGTTTAGGAAAAAAGGGAAATATGGTTGATAACATTCTCATTTTTATTGTGTATTCAACACTTTTTCTGTAATTTTTTTGTAGGTTCTTCACAACATTGAGAGGGCACAGGACACCCAGAAGAAGACCTTTGGAACACGGAAAAGGAAGCAGGTAAGACAGCGTGTTGTTCAAGCAGGTGATGATGTTCTTTTGTCAGGTGATCCAAAGAGACGACGCACTGGAGATGCATTACTGAGCCAACACCAAGGACCGTACACTGTGGCCAGCATCACGCCAAAGGGGGTGGCCACTATTGTGAAGGGAGCAACTTGCCAGAAGGTAAACGTGTCCAGGCTGAGGAACTACCACAGATCAAAAAGTAAGAGTATCACATGCAAGAAGTAGTCGCAATTACATTTTGATTTAATGTTAAAAATGGATTAAAGTTTGTATGTCATGCCACATATTTGCATATTATCAGATTCACCAACTGAGAGGAAGTTTCTCCTGGACCACTCATATGGGACTTCTAAATGGCAGACTGATCATCAGTATGCCAGTCCAGGAGCAAAGTGGCAGAAAGACTTGGACCCTCTTCAGTCCAGTCTGGTAAGGCACATTTCTGTGCAGTCACGTTAAACCTTTATAAGTCAAAGTCGCTGATGCTTTTAGAATTGCTGAAGCATGAGAGTAATTCCAGCCTTATTTAGTATTTTCCCCTTCATTCTTTTTCTTTATTATTTTCTATAATATTTTGAAGCAAATTCACATGATGTGCTCTTTTCATTTAGCTCGAATATGTTTTTGACCAAAACCGACCTCCAGGAGAACTCCTAGTGAAGGAAGACAATATCTGAAGGACTCGGGAAGACTTTTGGAGCCTGGGTTTGGAACACTCCATGGAATCTACTGTAAGTATATCTTGTTACTTTAGCTAATGTACCGCAAAGAAAATAGTAACTGAAACCGTATTCTATTACTTTTTGCCGTTTCTTTCTGATTGGGAATGCTTGTCTGAAGATTGTGGGAGAAGCTGCACAAAGACATGTAATCTGTTGTACTTGTACATTTTTTCTTTGGCTAAAGCCATGAATGGTTGTCGTGTATTGATTTGGGGGTTTTGTGTGTGTGTGTGTTTCCTTTAGGGAAAAGATGTTCACATTGCTGACCTCTATGTCGTGGCCACCTGGAAGGATCCACAAGTCAACCTGCTTCGTTGCTTGCTGGTACGTTTTTTGTTGATTTTTCTCCTGTGTGTGTATTTTTACTAATTTGTATCAATACCTGTAGGAAAACTTTAGGTCCAAGGACATCCTGCTTTTTCCAGCTTGGAGCAGGCAGGCAGGTGAAGCTGACCATTATCTGCTCTGTGTGAGTATCCTTGGTCTTTTTCGCTCCGTGTTTTTTCATCTGATAGAAAATAACGGAGGTTGTCATGTCGTCTTTTCATGGATGATGATAACATGTCCATTTCAGGCTATAGCTGAGAGACAGATACTCTTTCTGGACTCACTTTGCCCTGATGGTTTTGGAGATGATCTCTACCGAGCCATATTTAGGTTGACACTAAAGAAATGTCAAGTTTTTCTGGCCTTGTTCAATGGCCAAGTGTGTTCTTTGGCAAGATCATCTAAAAGGAGCCTCGTTCTCAGGCTTAAAGGTTCAGGAGGGAGCCTCGTTCTTAGGCTACTTCATGATAGGGATGCACCGATACTGCTATCCGGGCCCATACGGTTCAAATAAAATCGTATCCATATCTTTTGTTAACCAATACCATGAATAGATACTTGAAATGTGGAAAATCGGTAAAAGTTTAACAGAAAATGTTTATTTTTCACCCAAATTTAGAATTTTTGGGTCATTTCTATTAATATATATATTTTAAAAAATCTTATTCACCAGTATTATTTGTAACAAACACACACACACACACACACACACACACACACACACACTCACAAAAAAAACCTGCCTTCAAATTCATTCCATTTTTTGTGTGGAACACTGTAAAAACTGTGAGTAGAGGTTACTTAAAAAACCTATGGCAACAAAGTGACACTTAATTTACTTAAGTAGATTTTAATTTCAAGCAATTTATGTAAAATTTATATAAAATGTTAATTAAATTTCAACAAAAAAACAAAAATAGATATTAATAACATTCACTTGTAAATATGTGTTGGATTTAGAGACAAAATCTCAAATTGAAGGTTAAAATTGCCTAATTGTAACAAAAAATTAATTCATTTGAAATGAATCTCCGAGAAAAATTACTTTGAATTTACTAACAATCTGGCAAAGGTTTAGTAAAAACTGACTTAAATATCCATTACAAAGAAATGAAAACTTTTTGTTTTTAAGTAAAACTCAAATTGGATTCAATAATTTTCCAATTAAACTTTATAAATAATGACTGAATAGTAAGAGAAAATGAAATTAATTTAACTTCTTTTCTGAGTAAAATGAATCAATTTCACAAAGAGAACATTCAAACTGTTATTGTGGAATATAAAACGTATACAAAATGTATAATATAACATTTTTCTGATTGATTTAGATTGTATGCACTGAAATTCTTCAGTAGTGCTTGCCCCAAAATAATAGGAAGAATAGGCCATAATTGAAAATACAGTTTCAGCCAACTTCTTGAGAATGTCAGTCTTTACTTTGGAGGTGGGCAGAAGATTTCCACTCTTTTTATACACTCAGTGGCTCTTTCCAGTTACATTTCAGTTTCGTATGCAGACTGTGGAATGGGGAACAGCTTCGGCCAGGGCTCACAACATTCTGTCAACTTCTGCCTTTTGAGAATAATGGTGTCCTGAGAAGATGTGGTTGCAACAGAGTCTGCATTGGATACAACTGGATTGGATGATGAGTGATAGTCAGTTGACAGTTGATCAGAGGGGCTGCCGAAACTGGCAGGATGACCAGGGTGATGCACAGCTTTAGCTGATCCTGGTCACTTCTGTGAATAGTGAAGTAGTCCTGAAATTTGGTTTAACATACTGAAGACTGAAGTCGTTTGAAATCCCAAAGGTATCCTTCACAACACTTTGCAGCTCCTCTATTGTTGGTGGGATCCCTGATGGAAGAACCAACTTCTCGATTTGGTCATCAGTAATTACATGGAGCTCTATCTCGTTCAACCTAGAATAAAATGTAAAAGGGCAGAGTTAAGTTAGATTAAGTAGGGTCAACTTGGTCATTTTCTGCTGCTTCAATTTCAAAACTAGTAGTTTAATTTAATACAATCATCCATCACAAACTATTTAAAATGCATAGTCTACATACTGATCAGCTGAATTTAAGTTGAGGGATCTTCCAACAACTGAAAAGAAGACAACATTAATAACAATTGCACTCTCCGAAGTAAAAATTTTACACACACAAATTTGTAAAGACAAATTTGAATTAATACTTAAATTTTTAAAGGTGAGGTTCACATATAAAACAATGAAACTCTTTATTAGATTAAAATGGGGATAGACCCTATTTTCTGTACCGATTTGGTGACAGATCATGACATGAAATAACACTATTGATGTATTTATATACTGTATATATCTTCCCATATTTGAAAAGACGTCCTTTTAATCTACACAATGTCATCTCTGTATCCAAACACCATTGGGTGTTAAACATAGAAATTATGTCAGATTAAACATGTATTACTATATTATTTCCTGAATGTACCTTTGTCTTGAAGATCGTTCTACAGAAACATAAACATCGTGACTGAGCATGGGTCTCACTGATACACCAACCAAGTTTAACTGGAAACTCGCATCATCCCTCTATGTGAGCTGTGCCTGCACTAAAGTCACGGGGCTCCAACAGCATGAAAATGAAAACCAGTTATGTCGCTGGACTGAACCACTTTAGCTTAATTACCACTGACAAAATCCCGCACAAATGATTTTAACTACATCACTCACCACTGAGTGCAAAACTTTTCCATAAAATTTTAAAAGTAAATGAGGAAGGTTACAGCCCATCGAAATATATCATTGATATATTTTTTAATATGGTAAAACATGTGGTTAGTCAAAGCTCTGAAGTAACACAGCCGTGAAGGCTTGGAAAGTGACCTGATACTAGCAGTCCACTTCGTGCCATTTTGCGTAAAAATACGATACTGTCATTACAGTGGTCATTATTAATCTAATTTTGTCGTACCATACCGTTTAGAACTTTTACTCAAAACTGCTGTACGTTATTGTTTAAAACATGTCGTATATTCGTACAAATTAAGATAATCTTACCTCGGACAAAATAGAGATCATCCACTGCTGAAGCGTGTGTGTCCTGCACGTGGCACAACGGACTACGGGCGGAAGTCTAGAATGATTGAGATGAAAATGCTTTCATTAGTTAAATCTATTAGATTTCTTCATTTTTCATGGTACTCATACATTTTTGTTAAATCTGCTCAACAAACTATTGCTTAATTTACCCCAAACAAAATTGTGTAAATTTAAATAACTGAACATCTCAAAAATGTTTAATTTTGCTTAGATTTAATTAAAACAACACATACATGTTTTTACTGAGTAATAGTTACTATTACCTTCCTGTTAGATACTAATTAACCCAAATCACAGTTTTTACAGTGTAGAAGTATCAGCATTGGTACACAGTAAAATTTGCAGTGTCAAACTAACACTTAAAGAGTTAAATTTAACACTGTTTCCGAGTCTATTTGGTCCCATTCGGAATTGGTGTTAAATCAACTCTTTCTATAGTGTTAAAATTTTAGAGTAAATTTAACTCTAAATAGAGTAAAAATTTAACACTGAGTAACACCGCATAGTGTTAAATCAACTTAACACTACTAGTAGTGTCATATTATTTACTCTATCATAGTGATAAATTCACTCTATTTGAGTAATATCCCACTGATTTTTAACACTGAATTGAGTTATTTGAAATTAACACTGGGGGTTCAAAGAACTCTGATGGGAGTTGATGTTACTCTATACTGTGTTAATCATACACTAATCTCTAGTGAAAAATTAGCTCTCATAGAGTAAAATTTATAATTCATTTTTACACCAAGTAGTGTTACTAAAACTCTTCCTGTAGTGTTACCTTTACACACAATTCACTGTTTTGCAGCATGAAAACCTGGTTTTTAATAATGCTTTTAGATATAAAACAAGTAAGCAAAAACCACAACTAGATAATACATTTAACAGCTTTATTTTTATGTCAGGCTCAAATATATAAAAACATCTCATGTAGTGTATAAAACACTTTAAAACAATGGATTTAGTTTGGCATAAAACGGCAATATGGAACGACATACAGGGAGGAATCTGAAATGCCATACTTCATTTGAAGAAGCAACACAGCTCATTTATGTTCAACACCTTCAGCACCATATTGGGATGCAGTCTGACCCTAAATGCATGATAATGGTCATCAAAACACAGGGTTTCCATCAGTTTTCTGCAGAGCAATACAATGTCATCTTTCACAACAATACTTTTGATCTTACAAAAAAACGGAATCTCAGACACTACATCTGTACAGATGATAAAGTCAGGGCGGTACTCTGTACCATGTGTCATTATCCACTTAGCTGAAAACAAACTGGTAGACAACACAGCTCCAAGCAATTTCTGGACCTTCTTCCAGCTCTCCAAGTGTCACCATCTTTCCTGGTCCTAAAGCTAATCTTTCAAGGCTAAAGGACTCCCAATGCTTTATTTTATTACTATTATATTTATTTTTACTTGTGGTGTCCTGTAAAGGTACGCTCTATAAGGCTGCATCTTTAGCCTGAGTATGAATCTCAAAAAACACTTCCTCCATTGAGAAGACAAAACTATTCACAGTAGATTGGCTTAATCCAGCTGCCCTGAGCTGTGCAACAGCAGAGGCACACATTTCCAAAGTGCTCTTATTTGACCTTCAGGCTGTAGATTAACATCAGTGTCAGCCTGTTGGTCAAAATAGTTAAGGTGTTTGGTATTTAAATGTTTTCTAAAACCTGTGGTTTGGATGAACGTGTACATGTTGTGTTGTAAGATGTGCCAAACACAAAATGTGCTTTAAACAGTTCAACCAAAGAACCAAGTGAAGAGGTAGACTTGCATGGTATGGCATTCTTGTCAAGAATTATGTAGAACCGGTGGATGTCATTCTTTTTCACCCCAACAGCCAGGAGGTAGGGTTGAGTGCTGGTAGTGACGGCATCAAGGTGCTCTTGGATATTTGTTCCAGTCTGAAAAGACAAATACAGGCAGGCAATAAGAATCAAGTTTTCTTAAACTGGTAATTCATAACATAAAAATAGAAAAGAAACAAACCTTCTTGAAGACCACAAGACGCCTTTCTGCTTGAGAAGCTGACACCTTTCCTGGTCTCTTCCGACCCAGACCAGATGGTGGAATCAGATGTAAAAACAATAGAATTGCTGAGAGGTCACTGTCCCAGCCTGCAAAAAATATTTGTTTTTAATAAAGTTGAATCATCATCAACAATATATTTCAATGCATTGATAAAATGTTTGAGTAGACCCAAAAGAAAAAAAAAAACTGTTCTGTGACAAACATTATATATGCTATGAATGTGCTAATCAAAGAAACAACAGCTCACCAATGTCAGCATTAACTTCAGTGGCATCCTCAGGAAAGTCAGCTGCCAGCAAGAGTTCCAGGTCACTGGTAGAAGGAAGCTTTCTGCCTTATTGGATAATCTTTCTTTTGAATGTTGTTGGCCACCTCTCCAGCAACCTGCCTGATACATCCTCACCAAACATCAGTACAAAATCCTGTTCGATCTGTAACAGGGATAGAGAATTATATCTGCTATCTACAAAATATTAAAGTGTGTTTACATTGTCAAAGTAATGACAAATATTCACCAAGCCTTTGATATCTTTGAAACGTGGAAAAACAGACAGTATGTTGCTTGACAGCAGGAGGTCAAGGACCATGCTGTGTTGATAAACAAATGTCAACTTAATCTTCTTCTTGACTGTGTCTTCATCAGCTGAATGTTTCATCAGAGAGATTGCTTCCTTACACTCATCCTCACTCAGCACCTTCTCTGTAACAAACTGCAACTCTCGTCTGACAGTTGGTCCACCACACTGGTCTTCACTCGATGATCTATCTCCTGGTGCTAGACAATATGAAATACAGCTTTATCAAAACTAATAACAACATTTAATAACCATTATTATAAAAAACCACAATGTGGAACTGTATTATGTATTTCCACTGAATTATAAATGTTACCTCCAGATGATAATCGCCTCCCTTTAGCAGTGCATCTCTGTATGGCTTTAATCATCCAGGCCAAGTGCCCAGTGCCATTCTCGCCATCATAATAATGTTCCTTGGAGAGTGACATGTACAGACACTGATAAATGAATAAACAAAAAAAGTTATGTAACAATGAACAGTTGATAAGGACATACATTTTAGCAGGATTTAAAATGTTTAAACGTGATTTTGGTTGTATCACTTTATTACTATGAGATACTTACATAGCCATTTTTGGAGTACGGGCCACTGAGGTAAGGGAAAAAGGTTACAATTCCTCTGGCATGCTTCCTGTAGACAGTAATTTATTATAGTCAGTGCTTCATCAAACTACTGTAAATAGAAAATGTGAATATTAAAACAGTCCCATAAATGCAGTAAAACAGCCTTGCATTGTTATTTCTTACACTGTATGTTACTTTTTTGTCAGTGTAACAAGGTGTTTCAGCCCTTTGGCTGTAGTTTTTAAGCCCTGTACTAAATGAGTATTTCACCTACATGAAATATATTCCTCAATACAAAACTAAAATAATTACTAGTGCTTTTACCGTTTGTCTGATCTAACTTAGCACTAAGGAGTGTTGGGTTCAGGAATTGAGGAGGTAGACCAAAATAATGACCACTGATCCGGCCGGGTGCAATTAGACGGCATTTTAATGAATACACGCAGCGTGGAGCCAACACTGTACAGATTCAGTGTTGAACTCTCTGACAACAAGAAGTCAAAGGCTTTATAGGGGGAAATAGTACAGCCCCCCTTCTGTTGCCAGGCAGACTCAAACAAAGCATACGTCAACTCAAACCCACAATGACTTTTAACATAGTTTAAAAAGAACATCGTCTCGTCTCCATCCAGGTGCCTTCCTGTTGTCCCCGGACGCTCGCCTTCGCTGTCGCTTGTCTCTAGAACATCCTGCACCTGCTTCTTCATCAAACAGTCACATATGCACGCACAATTTTTGCAGTTGCAAGCAAAACATAAGATTAACTTTTACCTATATAACTGAGTCTATCTACGATGTGTGTGTGTGTATGTGTCAGCCTCTGCTTGCACTTTGTTTCACCTCTCAGCTCCCCAGCTAGACCTTAACCTTTCCACTAGACAGAAGGCCAGCACAACTGAAACTATGTGTGTGCCGATCTTGACTTATATGTAAAATGTATAAAACAAATGTTCCAATCTAATACAACTACTTAAAGCTTAATCAGCGATAAATGCATAAAAAATAACCTGCTCTTAACTTGCACTTAGACTCTGGTTTCAGTTTCGCTTCTGCAGAAGCATGTAACTTCAAAAACATATAACTTCCTGTCTTCTTTTAGCACAGAGTTACTCTTTCACCCTGCAGTCTGCATAAACATTAAAATTATAAATTCAAAAGCACTTCGGGTTATAGATTCAACTCAACAGTTTAAAGTGGTTTTTTCTGGACCTGTAATAAAGACTAATATAATACCAATATATTTGAACATCTGAATGCATCTAAATACAACATCACTATTAACATAAAATGGTAATGATGATTATAAAAATAGCAGCAAATAATAGCAGGAAAATATTTCTACTCCTCTCAATTCCCTCTCTCGACCTCTGGCCCACCAGAGGTCGCCATACATTATGTTGGGTCACTCCTTGGCCCATTCAGCTGCTTCCCTGTCCACCCCTGACGTCATGGACATTAGGATCACTTTTCCCACTCTGACCCTCTCTCGGCATTCTGTGATTTAGCGAACCAGACAACCCCATGTCATCTAGGTGGTCTTAATAATAAAATGCCAGCTCCTACTTGAAAACACTTCATGCTTAAGTGGTCTCTGCTCCTCTTCTGGGTCCCTCTCTTCTGGGCCTCCTGCAAAGGATAGAAAACACTTTCTCCCTAGTACGGCTCTAACTTACTCTGTTCCTCAATTGTTCTCTTTATTCAACCCTGATCCAACCTAATATTACTCAAAACATGTACCTAATTACGTTTTCGGCTTTTATTTCCATATTTTATTCAACCTTACTCATCATGTATAAAACTCTCAAAGTGCTGCTTTCACATCCACTTCCTGTTGCTCGCTCTCTTCTCCCTTATCTGATCATCAACATCCTGTGCTGTTGCAGCTGCATGTAAGTCACCTTTCACAAGAAATATCATCATTTAAACTTATTCTTCTACATAATCAAAAGACTTCAATCAGCTAAGTGTAAGCATATAATCAATTACTATGTGTTAACCCTAACTTAATTTTTTTTTTAAAACCCACGCTTCCTGTGTTATTTCGATTCTTGGTATAACATTTTATTTCATTTTTCTGCTCTTAATGTAATGATACATTCTAATTTATACTTTATCAGACTTAACCAAAATATATAAGCTTTCCCCATTTACTTCTATTTTAAGACAAAAACTTCACCAAGCATTTGTTATTCTGTAACTGCATTTTATGTAACAAGACTCATGTAAGGCCGCATGTGTTATCTCAATATTTTACATGTCACACAGTTTAGTTACAGGCAAAACTCCTATTCAAACAGAGGCTAAATGGATTTGAGGCCTTTGGCCTGGAATCAATACTGTCATGTGTGGTTATGGACTCTATATGTCTGTAAGCGTGTGCGGCCTTCCATGCTCTGTCATCTTGCACAATAAATTGCTTGGACATCGCGCCAAACAAAGCTTCTGACCTTCAGTTATTGACTTGAGCAACATTTCTTTAATAAGCACAAAATGCAATGTGTATGAAATCATTTCTATGTATGTAATCTCCAATGCTATTCCTTTGGGTCAGTGACACTTTTAACATCCTCATAAAAAGCTCTCCTCTACCCTAGAAATAAATCTATTTAATTTCTGTTTCTAAAGCCTACATTATAACAGCTTATTCTACAAATCAAAAGAAATCACACATTTCTGCTCATCAAAATTTCACTAATCTTCCCCGTTATTATTGTTATTCCCACAGTTTCCCTTTAAGTTTGGTGTACAACTTCTTATGGACACCCTTTATCTTCTGAACATTTTACTCCTTTAACTTAGACATAAAAATAACAATTCCTGCCTCAGTTTTACCATATCTAAATTATCACAAAAAACCCCATAATTATAAACTCATCCTAAAACCCATTTCAAATTAAATCCCCCTTTTTATTTGGACTTCACATGTGTGTCCAAATAAAACTCAAAATGCATCACCCAGGCTTAAGAAATTAAAGGGAAAAAAGGTTAGTCATATCATCTCTCTAAACACTCAAACACTACAGCCATCCTCCTCCCAGGTATTTTGCCCCAAAAACCTGTGTTTAAGGAATAAAATCAATCTAATCATTATGTCAAATCATCTCAAACTCCTTGCTCCATGCAAAGTCTGGATCCTTGGAACTTCCTGGAAACAAAAACCTGTACTTTACATTTCATAACCAACTCTCCCCCTTTATGATCCAATCTGTGTTATAAGAAAGAAACCCCAAGAAAACACAATTATCAAGCAAATACATTATAAAAAATAGCAGCAGAAATATCAGCAAAATACGAATCTAACCCCAGTCAGTAAAACAGAAATTCCCTCAAAGCAACTCAAAAGTCAGCATCCCCAAATTAAGTCTCCCCCTTGTCCTGCTGATGACAAAAGCAAAACAAAGCATCCCATTTCTCTTCCTGGCATGGTAAACTGTTTGTCCACATTCATTCATCCCCTCTTTGGTCCAGTCACTCACATTCACTCACACGCATTCACACATGATGTTTGCTGATATCGAGCCTCCAAATAATCAGATACTCCACATCAGCAAAATGAGCTCAATCATTTGTTTTATTTCGTTGTCCTTTTTAGGAAAATAGTCCTTTAGGCTTTTGTCTGGATTGAATCGCTACAATCCTTTTAGACAGAGACTCACAGCCAATCAGGTCCCCACGATGGACTCCTCTTCAGCCAATTACAATCTGAAAAGCCCACCTTACATTTTGTTCTCCCGAGAATTTTGTCAGCTGCTCACCCTCTTCCAGGCCTGCTTCAGAACAAAAAATGAGAAAAAGAGAGCTGCTTATTAGCTCATCAAAGTACAAAACAAAATCACCTGACAGGTTTTTCCTAAGTGCACTACTACAAAAACTATGGGCCCTTTTCGACATGTCCATGTTTATTAAAACTCCTTCTATTAAAATAAAAACAGCAACCTCACAAATCTTAACCAATCCCAACTGTCACCCGTTCAACACACCGAAAACCCCGTCAAAAGCTGCACCGTTTTCCACACATCTCCCTAGACACTTCACAATACTTAGATTCAGCATAAGATATACACCCATTACAACAACGTATCATCACTACATTATAAATTTCCTGTCCAAATCTGCATCTCTGAACAGACCTGACCACCCCAATCAATTATCTTGTTACTTTACCATTATATTTCGCCCAATAATCCTCAACAGCCACCGCTCTCTCTCGAACTGAAAGCCTCCGAGACACAGACACAGGAAGTGTCTTTGTCACTCACTCACTCCAGCTAATTTGCATAGTGACTCACAGCTCAACAGCCAACTTCACAAGAAAAATGCATGTTTAAACCTTATCACATTATTGAATTATTTTCATTTTCTTTCTATACTAATCACTTGCTTTGATCACTCAGCGCAAAAGCACTTCTAACTCACTCTTATAAAAACTACTTTAATCACTGTTCTGTTTGTTTTTTCCATAACTCACTCCCTTGTCATACAGCTTCTTTTGAGTCAACTTCAAGCTTTAATCTATCTTATTAAACATTCACCCCATTCTCTCACTCATACAATTAGCAAGCTGATCTTCATTGCGTATGCTTGTTCTTAGCCAATTAATGTCTACGCATTTATCCTCATGAGCTTGCCTTTGTCTCCTTAAGATTAATGCATTTTCTGTTTGTATGTATGGTTTTGCATATGTTGCTTTGCAGTATTTCAGACTCCTTCACAATTCTCCAGTTAAACAGTCAGTTTTCTCCTTCCCCGAATTACTAGCCCAAACTTTTCGATTTCCCACCTTAAATAACAGCCCTCCTGGTCTTCAGCCAGGAGTTAGGGCTTGCTTTCAGGTTCCTGGACACATCATGCTGTGAACAATTCAACCAGAAACTTGCCTTAACATATCCATTGATGTTAACCTATAATTTCTTCTGACCGCTGCTGTGGAGAATTGGTCCAGGTCCGCTTTACTCCTGAAAATAACAAAACTGAGACATTTTCATTATTATCACGGGTACCTAAACGACCCATTTCTCTCTCTCTGGTCAGAAATACCAACTTATGTCATGTATGTAAGCGTGTTCTTCCTTGCGTTATGGGATCATGTAAATGCAGTGTAAGCTGTTTCTTCATTGCATTTTAAATTGTAATCAGCTTTACTTAATGCGTCTTTCCTCTGAGTTCTGGATTCAAACTATCTCACTTCTGCTTCTCTCCAAAAATAATTTCACATGTAACAATTTGTGCATGTGTGTTTTTCTATTCATTAATGTAGTTGTCAGTTATTTACCTTCATTATTTTTACCTTCTCTATTATTTACCTGTTTGTTGTGACGTGGTGGACCTCCCTAAACCACCAAAAGTCCAGCCTTCAATTTCAACCCAATCATATCCTATATACTCGCAGTCAAACTTGTCCTGCTTTACCTGACACCGGTCCCTCTCTTCACAGTGTCCTGTCCGGCCTTCAAAGCTCCAACAAACACAGTCTGTTTCTTCTCTGTTTTGATGTTTCAGTATTCTTCTCTTAAGTTGGTTCCAGTCTGGCAAAATATCACGTTCAGGGCCTTCGACTCAGTGCCCCCCAGTCATGTGACACTTTTCATTACCAGCCTCCAGTTTCCCCGTGCATGTTTTGTCACGTGGTTTCCTTCATTCTGCTTCTGGAGTCGTCATACAGTCATATTTTATTTGCACTTTTTTTACTTCTCCATCCATCTTTTCAGTCTTCTCTCTCAAGATTACCTCACGCATGGCAAATATGAGAGTCAGTGCCTTCAAGCAGACATATCCCACTGTTCTTCACCAGCAACTGGACATATTGCATCACGTGCTTTCATTCATACTGCTGGACTCATCAGTCGTCGTCAGTGTTAATGCTTTCACTTGCACTGCCTTTTGGCTGCAGTCAATTCTTCCATGATGTTCTGTCGGTCTTCCTCAGGAGATTAACTGTCCTTTAAGCTTCTTCTCAGAGTCCGGACAAAGTGACAGGTGAAGCTATCAACTTTTAGCCAAAAAACTGGCCTGTTTTCCCAATTGTGTTGATCTATGCTTTTGCTGCTGAACTCAGGGTTCCAGGTTTAAAGACCTCCACCTGTATTAACACACTAAAGCATACAATTAATATCCTTTTCATTTCTTTTCTCTTCTGTGCTTTCTCCACCCAGAGTTTAACTCGTCTCTCTCTCTGGGTTCTCTCTTCACACACTCCGTTCCTTTTATGGGCATGCAGCCCCGGTTACACACACACAGACACACAGAGCCATATTTCCTGTTTCTTCAGACTAATCTAACTCTTTTGTTTTTCATCGTATTTATAGTCTACAGACCCTCTTTAATTCTACTAAATCTTAATCTAAAATACACCTTTATTTCCTGCACACTTTTAAATATTCTAACCTCTTTCAGACATCATGAATCGTCTCACACACACTGCCTTTTCTCTCAAACTTCCACTCTTTCACTCACTCTACTATCTACCTCCTGAGTGTTATTACTACCTATTTACTTATTTTATACAAATCACGCACAGTCACTCAAATACTTACATCATTCTCACAGTTAACATCACTCAAAATACCCTCTCCTAGGAGTATTTTAGACATGCTTTTCATAATCATAAAAGCAAGTCAAAGAAAAACAATTTAAACCTCTAATCATTCTCACAGCACACACATAACTGAAAAAATAAAACACACCAGCATTTGTGGCTCAAGATAGGTTACTACTTTAAAATAATATATTGGTCTTAGGTACTGTACAATGCACTCAATCTATATATATCTATCAAAAGTCAGTCAACTCCTATACATCTACAGTAATCAATTCACACTCTATTTATACAATTGTAGTGAGCAAAACCAGC
Source organism: Pelmatolapia mariae (assembly GCF_036321145.2). NCBI lineage: Eukaryota > Metazoa > Chordata > Actinopteri > Cichliformes > Cichlidae > Pelmatolapia > Pelmatolapia mariae. Next base: position 231,918 of record NC_086243.1, on the reverse strand, counting down.
ATCTCAGTCACAGGCTTTTGAAAACATCTACAAACAATAGTTATCAAGCTAGATAACACACGAAACCGAAAGCAACCATGTTCCTGCACGTCACGGCTCCTCATTTGCATTCTCACACACACACCATCAGTGCACATCCGGCAGTGCACTGCTGACACAGAGCCTTCTCTCACCCAAAAATCTATTCTTCTATATTACACCGACGTCTTTTCATTACAAGTGTACACGTTTTAGGCCTTTTCGTTCCTATTTAATTTCGATAAATTTAACATAACGGCTCCAACCGATAAAGTCCCTGACTTTTTTGTAACCAATTCACCAGACCAGCTCCAACCGTTCCGTCCAGATTTTTCTAGTCCTAACTTAATTTACCAGTAGCCAAACAAGCGCAGATAGGAGACTCGAACTCCTAGCAATTTTGAAGGTTCCCCAGACCTTCCCGGTTTGTCGTACCGTATTAACCCTTAGTCGCCGCTAGGTGAAGGACAAACGTCTTTGTCCAGCAGGGAGCATTACCTCCGAGAAAAATGCGCTTCTTAACAGACGCCGCTGTCGTCCTAGACAAATTTAGAGTAATTTGAACCCACCATCTACACTCCCCAACAGGAGTAAGATTCAGGCTGACTTATCCTTGTGGACATAGGGGCTCCAACCCACAAAATGACCATCACAGAATACAGTCAATGATCAATCGGGCTCCAACCCACAAAATGACCAAATTCCCTACCACACTAAATTAGCAGCTCCAACTGCTTTAGTTCTCTCGACGGCTCCAACCGTTCTTAATTCTCTCAGCGGCTCCAACCGCTTTTAATTCTCTCAATACTGTACTTTATTACTTTCATTATCTTAATGTCAATTCCATTAAATTTTCACCAAAATCGAAACAGACATTCACCAGTAATTTCCAGTGATTAGGCTTTAATTTGACATGCCCAATGTGACACCTTTTGGAAATATATTTCAACAGGCAGTGTCTTACCTTTAAATGCCCCGGGGAATGCCTCCTCACTTTCACCACTGACTAGCGTCTGCCCGTCTAATCACCACAGACCCCGGATCTCTCCGTCTACACCTCCAAAATCCCCCTTTTTCACCGGACGAGCCCCCAAATGTTGGGTTCAGGAATTGAGGAGGTAGACCAAAATAATGACCACTGATCCGGCCGGGTGCAATTAGACGGCATTTTAATGAATACACGCAGCGTGGAGCCAACACTGTACAGATTCAGTGTTGAACTCTCTGACAACAAGAAGTCAAAGGCTTTATAGGGGGAAATAGTACAGCCCCCCTTCTGTTGCCAGGCAGACTCAAACAAAGCATACGTCAACTCAAAACCACAATGACTTTTAACATAGTTTAAAAAGAACATCGTCTCGTCTCCATCCAGGTGCCTTCCTGTTGTCCCCGGACGCTCGCCTTCGCTGTCGCTTGTCTCTAGAACATCCTGCACCTGCTTCTTCATCAAACAGTCACATATGCACGCACAATTTTTGCAGTTGCAAGCAAAACATAAGATTAACTTTTACCTATATAACTGAGTCTATCTACGATGTGTGTGTGTGTATGTGTCAGCCTCTGCTTGCACTTTGTTTCACCTCTCAGCTCCCCAGCTAGACCTTAACCTTTCCACTAGACAGAAGGCCAGCACAACTGAAACTATGTGTGTGCCGATCTTGACTTATATGTAAAATGTATAAAACAAATGTTCCAATCTAATACAACTACTTAAAGCTTAATCAGCGATAAATGCATAAAAAATAACCTGCTCTTAACTTGCACTTAGACTCTGGTTTCAGTTTCGCTTCTGCAGAAGCATGTAACTTCAAAAACATATAACTTCCTGTCTTCTTTTAGCACAGAGTTACTCTTTCACCCTGCAGTCTGCATAAACATTAAAATTATAAATTCAAAAGCACTTCGGGTTATAGATTCAACTCAACAGTTTAAAGTGGTTTTTTCTGGACCTGTAATAAAGACTAATATAATACCAATATATTTGAACATCTGAATGCATCTAAATACAACATCACTATTAACATAAAATGGTAATGATGATTATAAAAATAGCAGCAAATAATAGCAGGAAAATATTTCTACTCCTCTCAGGAGTCAGTATTTTGTTCGTCTTTAGTTTAACATACTGAATAGTCTGCTAACCAAAATGGAAAAAGGTAACTTAATTGTGTCAGTACCATCAAGTTAACTCACTACAAATACAAACACTGTCATCTGAAGTTCAAACTACTAAAAGAAAACATTACAAACTGAATCCTGGATATTTTGGATACTTTATCAAGTTTATACTGCCTGCTGGTTGTAATAACTGTAACTGTAAAATTGCTAAAGATAGCGGAATTGAAATAAGACAATAACCTTACTGAAAGCGACCTCTATAGCTAGGTATCTAAAAAGAAGTGAAAGATGTAACATTAGTGTAAAATTTTAATTAGTTAATGCTTGCCTTACATAATTTAAAATGTAACAATAACAAGCGAATTGCGGTGCACCAAGGTTAGCCAAAATGCTAGTTAGCTAGCTAATGTTAATATGTAGCTCCCAACACATAGAGGGTTTAATTTAATGGAATTTCAAACATGCTAGAACACAACACAATCACCACTACACACTGAAATAAATTAACAATCCTTACAGTCTTAGCCAACACTAATTAACAACCTTACGTTAGCATACAGACAGTGTCACATTTGCTTCAAGTACAAAATGAAATATATACTAAACATCAACAAAAGGAATTTAACCTTATTTTAACATGCTACTTGTGTTTAAAATGTCATATTGTTGGTTTAATAAGTGAATATGAAGAACTTACCGTGTAACTGATGTGAAGAAAATGGCGCTGTGAAAAATCCTCTCGGTTTGAAAGGAGTCTGTGGTGGGAGGAGCTTTCTAGAGTAACATTGACACTGCCTCTTTTAACTCCGCATATTATCACCCACACTGGGAGGCGTTTTGCTCCAGCTGTCGTTATAATGACTCTATTAGAGTAAATACACTTTAACACTGCTGATTTAACACTGGGAAATTTACTGTGTACTTGGTATCGGTAAATACTCAGATCCAAGGATCTGTATCGTATCGGTTTGAAAAACGTATTGTTGCATCCCTACTTCATGAATTTATTTGTTAATGGCAAACATTTAATTTTTTTGTTATGTGTATTCTCTACAATGCCAGTAGAGTAGCAGCCTTTATTGACTCTGAATCCTGGATGGAGAAAACAGGAAGAGACCTTGAGGTATGTTTTCAATGCAAAAGTTTGAAAGCTCATCAGGTACATAATAATTCAATAAAAAAAACTAGCAGGTGCATGTCAGCTCTTCATTTAAGGACACATTTTTCTTTTTACAGTTCTTTCCTCAGCAGTTCAATGGAAATTGCTGCGGCATCTTTATGCTGATGGTGAGAATTTTCCTTTTCCTGCCATTACTTCAATACAACATTAAAACATATTAAAGATTTCTTTTACTTTACAGTATGCTCTCTGCATCTGCACTTCATCTCCATTATCGTTCACAGAGGTAAACTTTTTCATAAAGTACCACCAAAATACCTGTGCCAGTCTCCAACCTTGATAAACGTTATATTATATTTTTCTTAAGGAGGACATGCCAGCAATTCGCCTGTGGTGATGGAGAGATTCTGCATTGAGGGGTATGGCTACAAACAAACTGGCACCATCATAATCACAGTTTTCAAAGTTAGTATTAATTGCAGTTTTGGCTCAGGCAACACATCAGGTCAAGCAAATGTTTGTGAAACTGGCTTAATGTAGTCACTTATAAACCCTGTGACTGAACATACAGAAGAGAGCAGCAGTACACACCTACAGTTCATTCAGTCTGGCATTGCTTTTTTTAAGGCATGGACAGAGATTCGCCTTCTGGACAGAAGAAGCATCCCTTCTCCTCCAGGGAACTCTCCAGCCTGTACTTTAGGGTACCAAAGGCAACCTCCTCCAAGCCCTCAGCAAGTCTAATCAGACAGGTGAGAGGACAACGATGAGATAACCATTTGTAGAATACAGAATTGTACTGTTGAGCCTATTCATCACAATGCAGGTTTACATATATGCTGGTAATCTTCACTTCCATGTAATGTGATAATCATGTTTTCCATTAAAGGCTGACGCTGACAGGTGCCCTATACTGGAGGTAAGCTCTTTTATTCCTTTTTATTTAAAATGTTGATGTAACTGAATTAGTAATTAGAATCACAGGCAGCACCATCAGGGCAGAAAGAGGCATTATTCAGTAGTGGAATGAAGTAATAGTTATGAAAACACCACTGAATGTAATGTATTTCAGTCCTCATATTTCTGAAACTTGGTGGACCAATTTTGTATTTTCATTATTGTTGCCTGACCTATTTTACAGTTACCAGCATGTGTCCTCATCGACATATTGGAAGAGGTTGTTCTACACGAAGGGGATACAGCCATCTTCAAACTGGTTCAGAGACCTTGTGTCTACTGAATATTTCAGAAGACGAGCACACTTCAAGTGGCTTCACAGTAAGGGCTTCAGTAAATTATGAAATTATATGTACAGTTTTTTTTGCTGTCGTCACATTTTTTTCACTGGCAGCATGTAAATGTTTTCTGTTTTTTTTTTGCTCGTGCTTTACACAGACGTCTGCACATGGAGCAGCTTCTCGGAAAAGTGCAGAGAACAGTATTTTAACATGTACACAGCTGAGATCTGCCTTCAATGTGGAGATCAGTACAAACACTGCCCCCGACGTATACAACACTGTATAATCTTATATTGCTGTCATTACAAACAATGAAAATCTCACTGGTGCAGGACATGATGAAAACCATACCTTGGAGCCAATTCTTCTCTCTGTTTGATTTTTGTTTTTTTGTATTACAGGATATGTTGGCACAGGTAAAAGAGGACAACTACGGGCATTTTATTCGGAGGAGATGCGCACTGTTCACACACACACACACACACACACACACACACACACACACACACACACACACACACACACACAGGTTTTAGTGACAGGGTTCCCCATTTGTGGTTCCCCCACATGTTGGTTCGTGTTCTGATACCTGTTTTCATTTGTGACAGTTTTAGCTAACTCTTGTGTTATTGGTTATCACCGATTTCTTTTTATTGTTTGTTTAATTTCTTTTGCCCTCTGTGGACTGGCCTCGGTGGAGTTCTTTGTTACTGCGTACTAGCCAAGAAGTCATAATGAGCTGCGTTTTGTTTAATTTTGTTTAATTTAGTTCCATAAATTACATTTATGAAATATATCTGGGTTGTAACACATCCTCTCTACCTGTATCTGTTGTTCATGTTCTTGAAATTTGTTGTTTGTGTTCAGTATTGTTACAGTAAACCTGTGAAAATTATAAAGTGGTCCTGTGTAATTTTATATGGATATATACAAATGAGTGTAGTCAAATCTCAATTAAACAAATGGTTAACCAATCATAAAGGTAACAAATATTCAAATATAAATGGTTACATATATACAATAAAAATTAAACAAAGTCAAAACAAAGTCAAAACAAAAAAGCAAACAAACAACGAAAGAAGGTTAGACAGAGGATGCTATTTATCGAACTACCAATGAGACTCAGTGATCATTTATATCTGTACAGTATTGAAGAGGTCTAGAAAAGGTTGCCAGGTTGAATGGAATTCCTCCAACCTCCCCCTTAATACGAGTTTAATTCTTTCCAGCTGCAAGTGTCTCAATACATCTTGTGTTAATGCTGATGTGGTAGGGGGCACCTTTTGCTTCCAATTTAGTAGAATTAAACGGCGTGCCAGCAGTGTCACAAAACGTATTACATTATGTTGGGTGGCTGACAGCTCTACAACAACCGGCTTCACTCCAAATAAAGCACAGATTGTGTCTGGCTTAAGTGTTTTTTTTAGAATTTTAGACAAGATATGAAAGACATTATTCCAATATGTTGCTATACAGGGACAATTCCAAAACATATGCGCCAGTGAAGCAGGTTGCCGTTTACATCTTTCGCAGGACGAGTTTACATTGGGGAACATCTTTGACAGTTTCAACTTTGATAAATGGAGTCTATGTAGCACTTTAAACTGTAAGAGTCCATGACGAATACAGATGGAGGAAGAGTTTACATTTTCCTGGGCTTTTGTCCATTGACTGTCTGTGATTCTTGTACCAAGGTCACACTGCCAGGCCTCTCTCAGATAGTCAAGTGTGACAGTTCCATCCACTTGTGACAATGCATTGTGAATTTTTGTTATCAGTCCTTTCTTGAGTGGATCAAACTGAAATAAGTTATCTAAGGCAGAGTCTGGAGGCCGATCCGGAAAAGATGGAAAAAGCCTCCTCACAAAACTTCTGATCTGTAAGTATTTGGAAAAGTCATTACTGTGTAAGTCAAATTTCTCTTGCAGTTGCCGAAATGTGGGAAAAACCTTGTTGATGAATAAATCCTTTATTGAGTGCAGCCCCTTGTGGTTCCATTGGAGAAATGAAATGTTTGAAAGTGATGGTGTGAATGTTGCGTTATTCGTGAGTGGAGTTCGTATGGAGGCTTCCCTCCACCCGAAATGTTTCCTTATCTGTGTCCAGATTTTAATTGTATGAGAGACTACAGGATTCTTAAAGTCATGTTTAGGGATAGGGAGAGCTGAATAGATCATAGCTTCTAATGAGGAGGGGTAACAGCTTTCATTCTCCATCGTTGTCCAGTCGGCCCCCTCAGTGTGCAACCAAAACGACATGGAACGAACATTACATGACCAATAATACAGACGGAAGCATGGTAATCCCATCCCTCCCTGACATGGCGGTCTCTGCAGGTAGCCCTTCTTGATTCTTGGATTCTTTCTGTTCCATATGAAATAGGATATTAAGGAGTCTAATTTATTTAAAAAGGCTTTATTAATCACAATAGGGATACACTGAAATAAAAATAAGAATTTGGGAAGAATATTCATTCTAACAATGTTTACCCTCCCTGCTAGTGAAATCGGTAGATTAATTCATCTGTCTATGTTATTTTTTGTTTCATCATATAATTTAGAGAGATTATGTTTGAATAAACCATAATAATCCTGAGTGATATTTATTCCAAGATATTGGAACTGATTAGAAACCCGAAATGGTAAGGTATTGAAACTACTTGGGTTACCTATTGCTTTAGAGTTGACTGGGAACAGCACACTTTTAGATAAATTCAATTTGTATCCTGACACTTCTCCAAAATTCTGCAAAGTCTCCATGATGACTGGGACTGATTTTGCAGGGTTAGAAATATACAGTAGTAAATCATCTGCATAAAGCGAGACTTTATGTTCTGCTTTTCCCCTTCTGATCCCTGTATATTTATCTGCTGAGCGCAGTAGAAGAGGTGAAAGAGGACAGCCTTGTCTTGTTGAGCGATTCAGATCGAAGTAGTCGGAGTGGACATTGTTTGTTTGTACTGACACTTTTGGTTGGATGTAGAGTAGTTTAACCAGAGAAATAAATTTAGGGCCAAATCCAAACCTCGACCCTGTCGAAGGCCTTCTCCAAGTCCAAAGAAAGCAAAATTTCAGGATCAGGATTATGCTTGTCTTGCGTATAGATAATGTTTAAAAGTCTTCTAATATTAAAAAACAGCTGCCTGTCTTTAATAAATCCTGTTTGGTCCTGAGATATAATTGTTGGCATGACCGTGGCATGTTGCTAAAATCTTTGCAAGTATCTTATTATCTACATTAATTAAGCTGATCGGTCTATATGAAGCCGGGTCTAAAGGATCTTTTTTTTTTTATAGATCAAAGAGATGCTTGCCTGATATAGAGTCGGCGGTGGGGCTCTTTTGTCCAGCGCCTCATTATATACTTCTAGTAACAGGGGTGATATAATTCCCTCGAAGCACAGGCAGACGCAAGTGGTTTTCTGTCACTGGTTTATTTGAAGACTTCTCTCCAAAGCCACCGTGAAAACTATACAGTATTAACAAAATAAAACTCAGCGTAAGACACAGCACTAAAAATAACTCTGTACAACAAACACGATAAATCAATAAATACCTCGTTGGCTGCATGCTGCAAAAAGGGAATTAGCCGCCGTTCTTCTGAGGTTTCCTGTGTAGTTAAAGTCCGCTTAACATGTCTTTGAGTAAAAACCATCCTTTCTGCGCGCTTACAGGTGGTTTTCTTCTTTCTACCCAAAGAGGAAAACTAGCGCAACTTGTAAGAGAACTCGACTTTCAAAATAAAAGCAAAAAAATGTTAACTACAAAACAAACATAAAGTAATGTACAGCTTAAACAATTTACAATCATGACATGGATCTTGACAAGATAAAGAAATAATCCAAATTATATACAACGTCATCATACCAACAGCTACACTCCCACCAAATCACACAAATCTTTACGTGGGATTTCTCTAATGAAATAGTCTCTGCAAACAAGAATTTCTACTTATCAACAAACAGAGTCTCATTATCAACCCTTTGTCAGGTAACTTCCAGCAAACAACCATTTAGTCTGCTTCTAAGAGAGTAACCACTTTTTGAACAGGTCTCTCAAGAAAAACAGTTTTAGCTGTGCGACTCCCTCCTTTGTCATGTGTATTATCACTGACGAGCAACTTTATTCTCCTCACTCGATCATCTGATCCTGGATAAACTTCTGTGACTCTAGCCATCTTCCACTCATTGCGTGGTGCCAGATCATCTTGTAGAAGGACAATGTCGTCAACCTTGATGTTCCTTCTGTTCTTCCGCCACTTTTGTCGCTCTTGTAAATTTAGAAGATATTCTTTCTTCCATCGGGTCCAAAACATATTAGCCAAACACTGCACTCGACGCCATCTTTTCCTAAGATAAACATCTTCTTTGACAAACTCTCCAGGCGGGGGCAGAATGATCTTGGACTTCATTGTTAAGATGTGGTTTGGAGTCAACGGTTCAGGGCCTGATGGATCATTCAAATGTTCAGTCGTGAGTGGTCTGCTGTTGATGATAGCCATGACCTCATACAGAAAGGTTCTTAAGGAGGTGCAGTCAAGCCTTTGTGATGACTGATCGAGAATAGCGGTAAGAACACTTCTTATAGTCCTTATTTGACGCTCCCAGACACCTCCCATATGGCTTGCTGTTGGAGGGTTCATGAGAAATTCACATCCTAGAGTCTTAGTCTTTTCTTGATCCATTCCTTTCATTAACTCCATGAACTCTCTCCTGGCACCAACAAAATTTGTTCCTTGGTCGGATCTCAGCTGTCGAACATTTCCTCTTATGGCAATGAATGCCCTTAAAGCATTGAGAAACGCATCAGTTGTCATGTCATCAACCACTTCTATATGTATGGCTCTTGAACATAGACAGGTAAACAAAAGACCATATCTTTTGAGAGTCTTTCTTCCTTCCTTAACATAGATTGGACCAAAGCAGTCCATGCCGACATAAGTAAAAGGCGGTGTTGTTGCTGTCCTATCTTGTGGCAAGTCACCCATTTTTTGCTCTTCAGTGGATCTTCTGTACTTCCTGCAGGTCACACATTTAAAAATATGTGATGAAACTACACCACTGCATCCCAGGATCCACCAACCATTCGCTCTCAGTTCATTCATTGTCATTCCACGTCCTTGATGATGGATTCTTTCGTGAAAATGCTTGATTAGTAAAGCTGCTACGTGGCTATTCTTTGGCAGAATTGCTGGGTGCTTCACATGAGGGTGCAACGTGGTTTGACTTAAACGTCCTCCCACTCTTAAGATCCCTTCTTCATCCAAGAAAGGATTTAACTTGCACAGTGGACTGTTTTCAACTACCGTCTTTCGTTTCAAGCTCTTTATCTCATCTAAGAATGCTTCTTCCTGAACCAACTTGATAATAACAAGTTCTGCTTCTTTTCTCTCCTCTAGACTTGTGCTATCACTTGTTCTTTGCTGAATACCTTTGTGCATTCTGATGTATCGTTTCAGTCTGGCAACTGCTCTCGATAACCTTGACCAGTCAGAGAATTTCTTGAAGTTATCCAACAATGATCTGTCTTCCTTTAACTTAGTGTTACACACAATCACCTTGCGGAGTTCAGGATCATCCTCCTTGATTTCTCCCACCTTGCATTGTCTGCCAGGAAGTTCTTTTTGCCAAAGAAATGTTGGGCCGGTAAACCAATTTGAGGTCCTAAGTCGCTCAGCAGTCAAACCTCGAGAGGCATGATCAGCTGGATTATCTTCTGAAGCGACATAACCCCATTGTTCAGGGTTTGTACTTGACTTGATCCTCTGTATGCGATTTGCTACGTATACCTGAAACCTTCTGGCATCGTTGTTTATGTAGCCAAGAACAACAGTGGAATCTGTCCAGAAGAATTCCTGAAGATCCTGGATTTCCAGTTCACTGCGAAGCATGTCACTGGTTCGGGCTGCAACAACTGCTGCAGTGAGTTCCAGTCTTGGTATCGTAGTAACGCTGACTGGGGAAACTCTGGATTTTCCCATTACCAAAGAGCAATGTACTTCATCAGATTCACTGATGGCTCGCAGGTAAGTACATACACCATATCCTGAGAAACTGGCATCTGAAAAATGGTGAAGTTCATACCTTTTGACATTACCAAAATCTGAAGGTAAGAAGAATCTTTTGACTTGCATTTTAGTCAGGTTGGGAAGGTCTCTAATCCAGGACTCCCACTGAGGTTTTAGGATTTCTGGAAGCTCCTCATCCCAGCCAATCCTTTCTTTACACATTTGCTGGAGAATTTGTTTCCCTACAAGGACGAAGGGTGCGATGAATCCCAAGGGGTCATATATAGAGGCCACAGTAGAGAGCACACCTCTTCTTGTTAGTGGATTGGATTTCACTTGAACTCTGAACTTGAATGAGTCAGACGTGACACACCACTCTACTCCAAGAGCTCTTTCCATATGTGGTAAGTCCAAAGCCATGTTCAAATCCCTGATTGTGGCACGCTCTTCTTGTGGAATGGTTGCCATGACATTCTCGCTGTTGGAAACAAACTTATGCAGCCTCAATCGTCTGATACTACAAAGCTCTCGTGATTCCTTGACAAGCTGGATGGCTTCCTTCTCAGTCGGAACACTTGCCAATCCATCGTCTACGTAGAAATTCCTTTGGATGAAATGTATAGTTTCTTCGTTGAACTGACCTTGTCCTTGTGTTGCCAGATGTTTTAGGCCAAAATTGGCACAGCCAGGCGACGAAGCCGCTCCAAACAAATGAACCTTCATTCTGTAAACTGATGGTGAGGTTTCCAAGTTGCCATTCTCCCACCATAGGAATCTCAAATAATCTTGATCTTCCCTTTTGACATGAAACTGGTGGAACATTCTCTCAATGTCGCACATGATTGCAACAGAACCTTTTCGAAAGCGACAAAGGACACCCACCACTGTGTTCGTTAAATCTGGACCAGTGAGTAGATGGTCGTTGAGAGATGTTTCTTGGAATTTGGCAGAGCAGTCAAATACCACACGTATTTTCCCTGGTTTCTGTGGATGATAAACCCCATGATGTGGAATATACCAAGCCAATTTCTCATCATTTTCTTCATCAGGGACTTTCTCTGCATCACCACATGAAATGATGTCATTCATGAAGCTTACGTAGTCTCTGTAGTACTGTTGGTCTTTCTTTAGTCTCCTTTCCAGGCACTTCAAGCGATGTATGGCACATATCTTGTTGTTGGGTAATTTAGGCCTGTCTTCTTTAAATGGCAGCGGCATTTCAAAGTGACCTGTATCATTTTGCACAATGTTTTCTCTCAACTTTGTCAGGAACTTGAGATCATCTTGAGACACAATATCATCTCCAGTTCTTTCTGAGAAGTCTGATTCCAAGATCCTTATGATGTCTGAGGGAGTTACTTCCTTTACTTTGGTTTGGCTCACATAATGCACTACCCTTTTGAGGTTGACAGAAGACTCAACATCTGGTATCACTTGTCTCACAACTATGCGATGACTGATTCCGATTGCGTCCCCATAATCAACACAAGGGTTCCCATTACCAACAATACTCCATCCAAGGTCTGTACGTTGTGCATAAGGCTCGTTCTCTTTGCCAAACACAACTTCTCTCGGAAGCAGGGCTTGTGAACAGTCATATCCGATAAGCAGACCCACTTCACAGTCCTGCAGAGGTGCAATTTCTGACTGTAAGTGTTCTAGATGGGGCCACGCCTCTGCAGTTTCATTAGTTGGGATGTGAGTTCTGTTAGCTGGGATGAAATCACGCGTGTACACTGGTGGTAAGGAGATTCTCTTGCTGGAGTAAAAGCCACGGACTTGTAGGTTACTTACTCTTTGAGAACTCACAACTGTAGTTGTTGACGTCATGGTAGAAAGCTTAAGCTTGACTTGTTCTCTATTTATCTGTAAGGTTTCTGCTACTTCACTCAACACAAATGTTGTGTCGCTCTGCGAATCCAATAAAGCATACACAAGGACTTCTTGTGCTGGTTGTGTTGTGCGGGAAAGCCACACTGGAACTATTGCAGCTGTTTGTGTTTTAGCTCCATGAAGCATTACTGTATTTGAAGTAGCAGTTCTGGTCATTTCGTGATCCTGTGCTAGTTGTACTTCTTCATGAACCTCACTCGAAGTTTCATGATTCCGATTTTGCTTGGCCTGTGGTGGTTTTTGCTTCTCTTTGGTTCGTTCTTCATGCAAACAGGTAGGATGACGCTTCTGGCACTTGTCACAAACACTCCTACTGATGCAACTCTTTGAGTGATGACCGTACTTCAGACAACCAAAGCACAACTTTTCCATTTGAATGAATTTAACTCTATCATTAACTGCTTTCTCCACGAACTTCCTGCATTGGTGCAATGTATGTCCAGTCCTTTTGCAGAAAAGACATGTATCAGCATTTTTTTCACTGGAACTTGTGATCAGTGTCTTCGCTGCAAGGTTGAAATGTCTTGAGGATTTGTTTTTTTCAGCTCCATCTTCTTTCAGTGCCTGCAGCGATGTGAGAGGGTTGCAAGCAATTTTCACCTCTCTTGTCAAGAACTTCACAAATTGGCTGAAGGAGGGAAATTGATTAGTCGCTTCTTCTATTTCAATAACTTGTCTATTCCATCTTGCTGTTAGCCAATCTGGTAACTTTGACAAAATTTTTCTGTTTTCATTACAGTCATTCAAGATTTCCAGTGCCTTAATATGGACCATGGCGGCTTCACAACTACGGAGAAAGTCAGAAAACTCTCTGAGTTCAAAGCTGTCCTTGGAGCCTATCTTGGGCCATGTCTGAAGCTTGTCTCTATATGCCTTTGCAATCGTGAATGGGTTTCCATATCTTTCCTCCAAAATCTCAACTGCTGCAGAATAGGCTGATTCAGTTCCAAGAAGGAAATAGCCATCGATTGCTTTCTTAGCTTGTCCACTTACATACCGGCGAAGGTAGTAGATTTTCTCCTTGTCTTGAATGCTCTTTTGATCTATCAGCGTTTCAAAGGAGATTTTCCAGTCACTGTATTTCAATGGATCCCCACTGAATACTGTAGGTTCAGGAATTGGAATTCGGTTGGCACTCAAAGCTCCTGCCAGCACTTTGACGAGTTCTGCAGTGCTGTCATTTGAAGAAGTGGTCACAACTTGTGGTGCAGGAGGCATACACTGGGGCAAAGAGCCTGTGGGAGCACAAACTTTATTATCCACTACAATCTCAGGTTGCAGTACGTCCTTTTGCTCTTCTTCTTTGTCATTCTCTTGATCGTACACCAGCATTCTTGCCCTTGCTGCACTGAGATCCTTCATTGCCTCCAGATGCTGTAATTTCCTCCGTTTTTCCTCCAGAGTCCTTTGTAGAGCTACGTGCTCTTCCTCTAGTTGAGCCTTAATTTTAGCTTCCTCTTCCTCTCTCTGCATTCTTCGTTTTACCTCTTCTGCCTCTCTTTCTAACCGACGTTTTACTGCTGCTGCCTCCTGCTCAGCTATCTTCTTCTTAGCTTCAGCTTCTAGACGCTCAATTTCTAACTGTTCCTTTTCTTGTTCTTGTAACACTTTGAGAACAGCTTGACTTGCAGCAACATCAGCAGCAGCATCTTGTCGTCTTGCAGAAGACCTGCTTGAAAGTACTGAGGTGCCTTTCAAAATGGAAACAACAGAACCTGAATTGCAGGTGCTTGAATGAAAGAGAGAGCCTGCTTCTGGCCAGTCTTGCTCCTCCTTTTCTGGAGACTTTCCATGCACCCTACTTGAGGCTCTGGATACAACAAATGTAGAAATCTCTACACACCGATCCACTCTACGGCGCGTGACCTGGTCTGGAGCAGAGATCTTTCGTAGCTCTTCATAGACACGCTGGACATCTGCAGAAAGACCTGTGACATCACTTATAATATCATTAAGCAAGTCCTCAGATAAGGTCTCTGTAGTCCGTGATAAGAATTGTCTTGCAGATTTAACTTGTGTTTTCCATTTGTCATATATATAGTTAAACCTTTGCTGGAGTGCTTTAATTTTCTCATCTTGCATTTCTTTGCCTTTCTCTGTTAGAGTTCTGATTCTTTCACTTCGTCTTGGCTGCTGCACTTCCTCTTGCTGAGCTTCAGCACCATACACTTGACCTTCTTCAGGCTGATCGTGAAAGTCTGCACCGTCATTAAACTGAACTGTAGGCTCGCTTGGTTCTGACATTTTACAGCACTTCTTAATCAACCACTTAGAAATAAGAAATGTAGATGGTTCACCAAGCCTCAATGTTTAACACTTACTCATATGTAAATGGCACAAAAATAACACAGTTCAAATGGAAGTGTTATCTTACAAAAATACACCTGATAATAAACTTCAAACCAGTTCAAGAATTTCCATCCAAAACCTTCACTTATTGCTTCCCAAATGCACTTTTACCTTAAAATCTTCAAAATAAAAAGAACTGTAGCTTACACAACAAAAGAAGAGGTACTATACACCACAGTAGTTATCAAACACACAGTATTCTTCAGCAATGTTTGCAAAAGTCCCTTCTTAGGCCACTTAACTTAAAGACTTTCCTTAAAACACTGCCCTTGTGCATGTGTTATATCACCATATGCATATAGTAATTTCAGCTTATCTGCCAGTTCTTGTCAGCTCTGCTGCGCTGTAGACATGTAGTAACAAGCCCGCTGATGCTTTGAAGTTGCCGCATCGTCAATTAGTGGCCGCTTGCGCCGACGAACAGTCCGAGTTTTCACTATAATTCCCTCGAAGCACAGGCAGACGCAAGTGGTTTTCTGTCACTGGTTTATTTGAAGACTTCTCTCCAAAGCCACCGTGAAAACTATACAGTATTAACAAAATAAAACTCAGCGTAAGACACAGCACTAAAAATAACTCTGTACAACAAACACGATAAATCAATAAATACCTCGTTGGCTGCATGCTGCAAAAAGGGAATTAGCCGCCGTTCTTCTGAGGTTTCCTGTGTAGTTAAAGTCCGCTTAACATGTCTTTGAGTAAAAACCATCCTTTCTGCGCGCTTACAGGTGGTTTTCTTCTTTCTACCCAAAGAGGAAAACTAGCGCAACTTGTAAGAGAACTCGACTTTCAAAATAAAAGCACCAAAATGTTGACTACAAAACAAACATAAAGTAATGTACAGCTTAAACAATTTACAATCATGACATGGATCTTGACAAGATAAAGAAATAATCCAAATTATATACAACGTCATCATACCAACAGCTACAGGTGAGATCTGGTCTTTAAAGGCCTTGTAAAATTCTGAAGTATAACCGTCTGGACCCGGAGCCTTGGAGTTCTGTAAATTATCTATAGCCTGCCGTATCTCTTGTATAGTTATGGATTTTTCGAGTTGTTCTACTTTGTCTGGGTTGATCACAGGTACACTAAACTTGTTGAAGAACATCTCAAATAGTGCAGGGTTCTTTTTGATTCTGAGGTGTATAAGTCTGCATAGAAACTTTTGAATATACTATTTATCTCCTTTGGGTCCCTCGTTATTTGTCCCGTATTGGTGCGAATTTCTGTGATCAATCTTGTTGCTGCTTGTCTCTTGATTTGTTGTGCTAGAACTTTACCCATCCTTTCCCCTTGTTCATAATATTTATATTTTGCCTTGGTTAGAAGCTTAACTGTTCTTGTAGTATACATCAATTCTAAATCAGCTTGCAGGGACAAGACTGTTGAGGGCCGCACCGTGTGTTGTCTGTCTACTTCCTGTATCCTGTCTTTTCTACGACTTTCTTCTTCTCTTTGTTGGGGGGCGATCGTGGCTCAAGAGTTTGGAGTTCGCCTAGTAATTGGAAGGTTGCCGGTTCGAGCCCCGGCTCGGACAGTCTCTGTCGTTGTGTCCTTGGGCAAAACACTTCACCCGTTGCCTACTGGTGGTGGTCAGAGGGCCCGGTGGCGCCAGTGTCCGGCAGCCTCGCCTCTGTCAGTGCGTCCCAGGGTGGCTGTGGCTACAATGTAGCTTGCCATCACCAGTATGTGAATGAGTGGATGACTGAATGTAATGTAAAGCGCTTTGGGGTCCTTAGGGACTAGTAAAGCGCTGTATAAATACAGGCCATTTACCATTTGTTGTTTATTCATTAGACTCTTCCGGGAAATTAACTGCCACCGAATGTACGCTTTTAGCGCTTCCCACAAGGTAGACTTGGTAATATCCGGAGTGTTGTTAATTGACAGGTAGAAATCAATTTGGTTGTCTTCGCGTCTACCCGAAGATGTCTTCTATCCTCTGTTTATTTGATAATAAACTATTATCAAATCTCCATATCTTTGTTGCGTGATTGAACCCGAGGGCTAGTTGCAAAAGGAGGGGGCTGTGATCCGACAACATTATTGTGCCATATTCACAGTGTTTTACTGACGGTAGAAATTTAGAATCGATTAAAAAAAAGTCTATCCTGGTATATGTCTGGTGGACTGGAGAATAAAATGAATATTGTCGCACATTAGGATTCTGAACTCTCCACGGATCAATTATTCCATAATTTCCCATAAATTCCTGGATGGCCTTTGCCGATTTAGATATTCTGGCTGGTTTACTTGATGATCTATCAAGGTTAGTATTTAACACCAAGTTAAAATCACCTCCTATGATTAATTGATGAGTATCGATATCCGGAAGCTTCGATATTATCGACCGTATAAATTGCTCATCGTCCACATTTGGAGCGTAAATATTTACTAACATAACTAAATGACCATAAAGTTTGCCAGATACAATAACATATCTACCCTGAGTGTCTGGTAGTATTTTATCTGCCGTAAATGGTACTGATTTTTTGATCAGTATGGCTGTGCCTCTGCTTCCAGCATTAAACGTAGAGTGAAATATTTGTTCTATCCATTTGCATCGTAATCTGTTGTGGTCTTGTACTTTTAGATGCGTTTCTTGCAAAAAGATTATGTCCGCATTTACTTTTTTTAAGTGAGCTAAAATGTTTCCTCGTTTCACTGGCCCCCTGAGTCCCCTACAGTTCCATGTTACAAAGTTGACAAGATTTTGTGGCGCTCTTTCAGTAGAGGTACCAATAGGCTGTAGACATCAGACTTACCACTAAACTCCTTAAGATTGTCTATTATTATATACTATTCCCTCCTGGGTCATGTTGTTTGTAGAGATGGCACTCACTATCCCTCCTGAGCGGTAGATTCTGGACGTGGGTACTGACGAACTTCTCTGCCTCGCGCGGATCTGTGAATGAGTGCTTAGCATTGTCCACCGTTATAGTCAGCTTCGCGGGGTAGTACAGACTGTACGGGATGCCAGCATTCTGCAGTTTCCCTTTCACGGGGTTGAATGATGCTCGAAGTTTGCTGACCTCGGGATTCATGTCAGGGAAGATGTGTACAGGTGATCCTTTGTAGAAGAGGCGGCCTTTTTCCCTGGACAAGCGTAGAATCTTCTCTCTGTCGGTGTAGTAGTGCAAATGAAGCGAGATCGATCAACTGCAGAACAGACAACAAACAACGGAGGCTCCAGAAAAGTGCAATCAAACGATGAGTTTATTGACACCGGAGAACAACCATCAGCATATGGCTTGTTTGCTCTGACAAAAATACACTGGACTCTGGTTTTATAGCATAGAGGATCACGCCCCCACGTACACATCAAATACAGGTCAAAAATACATTGTTTACAGACAGGGGTACATCATGTACATCTTAATAACTATAAACAGACATATAACTTCTCTTTTCTATATCACTTGCCTTTTAAGGTAATAAACTTCAAGCTCCAGGGCCCCTAAAAGCTATTAATGGACCCCCGTCATCAATCACTAAGTAGACTAAATTGCAGCAAGTCTCAAGGAGCAGAAGACACTTGGGCCTTCGCTCAGGCCTGCTACTAGATTAATATGTGTATTGTAAGCATGCATGCAATTAACCTGCTATGTTCTCATCTTCCCTCAACATGTATCACCTGAACACTCTCACCAGTGAAGCTTAAAACCCTCTTGGATGGAACATCAACTCTAAACAAGCACAGTTATGCATTGTGTATAGAATGAACTCAACCTGTGAATAGAAAGGTCAATGTGATGACTAATGTTAGAGTGGATTGTTAAATGTTTGTCATTTTTATGCTTACCATCCATTTCTACATTGTAAAGCAATTCCACAGTCCCCCTCCCCAGATTCTTGAGTTTTTGGGTGAGGGGCTGTAATGTTTGATTACAGACACATCCTATCTGGAAGGTCTGTTTGATGTAAGCTTCCTGCCCAGCAGGAGGTCTCTCTCACTCACACACACACACACACACACATATACATGCCTCGTCTTTGTAACCAAGGGGGGTTAAGAGGGGAGGTACGTGTTGTAAACTATTGTGTGAACTGTAACAGTTTGTCAATAAATAGCTGGGAGGGAAGCTGCTCTTTGAAGGACTTTGGGCTGGAGACAGGTTGGGAGCGTGAGCTCCAAGAGCTGGTTCTTGGCCAAAGGCCTCCCTTGCGCATGTAATCGATCGATCGCTGTTGCCTTGTTTTTCTTTCATGATGAATAAGTCTCTAGAACTAGCGGGGTTTGTGGGAACAGACCCAACAACTAACATATTCAATGCAATATGAACCCTGTAAGGAATATTACTGATGAAATAATACTGTAAAACATGTTATTACTGCATTTATCATAAGGCAGATTATATCGTAGCACTACAAGAATCTCTGAATCCTAACAAGGCGGACTATCATGGCTCTCGGGCGCTCCCCTGTCTGTGGTTTCGGGGCAAGGGTTCTGTGGGCTCGGTCTATCATAAATAAGCGAATCATCATTTTCTTTCCCAAGCACTTCTGAGAAAAATTCTGCCATGAAACGGCTGGGGTTTCCCCCCTCTGCGTCCTCATTAATGCCCACGACACGCAGATTTTTTCTGCGGCTTCTATTTTCTAAATCCAGGCATTTGTCGTGTAGTTTATTGTAGTCTTTCTTTAGGGTCTCGTGATCTTTCTCCAAAGCTGTTAACCTGTCTGTAGTGTCGCAGAGGGCCCGCTCCATGTCCTTCTGTATACTTGTTGTTTCTGCATGAGTTTCGTGCAGTGCCTCTATTTTCTGTGATAGCTCATGTCGAAGCTTATTGGTGTCCGCTTTAGCTTCTTCTCTTAGTGAGGAAATGTCCTCACGTAAGTTTTCATGCATATTATCTATCTGCGTCTTAATATCATTCATCATACCGTCTCGGTAGGCTTGCAATTCGCTCCGAAGGATCCTCACGGAGATTGGTGTGTTCTCGTCCGCCATGTCGTGTTGTGGCTCTTCGCTGCCAGACGTAGCAGAAATTGACGACAAAGTTTTTTGCGTGTATTTCCGACTACTCTTCATGACTTGCTTTGTTCAGGAGGAGTTTGTATAGTTGAATCAAAGTCAATATGTGTCCCAGGAGGTTTGGATAATCAAAAATCTTAGCGGAGCTGCCTTTCGCTGCTTCTTACTCCATCGGCCGGAAGCGGAAGCCGGGGACCGCTGTTTTACATCCTGGATAACAATAGGATATCCTTTTTTTTTTTTTTTTTTTTTTTTTTTTTTTTCTTTTTTTTTTTTTTTTAAACCTGTCCCGTTTGGTTCTTTTGCCATCAGAATTATTGTCTAAAGGCGAAGAAAGATGCCCAACGGATTTACTTTACCAAATGGACCATCCCAGCCTTGCCGTAATGGTCCATTTGATTCAACTTTTTATTGTTTATTTTATTTTCACTTGCTGAATACGGGACAGACTTGACTGGAGGAGAGAATGTGGAGAAAGAAAGAGGGAAAGAAAAAAACCTGAGAAGAGGGACGGGGAAAAAGGGCAAAAAACAAAAACCAACAGAATAAGCAGACAAAAAATACATATATCGATCACCTGGATCACCTGTTGAGAAAGAAAAAAGAAAGCAAGCAGAAGAAAACGAGAGTAATAAACAAGATCACAATGATATATGAGAATATGACAGTAAATACTAAATATTAAACATTATTGTGCAGCACGTGAGATCGACAGCGCACAGTGTGCTTTGAGGTAGGAGCCAAAAAGGGTGTAATTTGTGTGTGTGATCACCCGTGTGTACACCTGTGAGCATGAACGCGCTTGTTTTTAAAAGGTTCCTTCATGTAATGATCTGCTAGAGGGTGTGGGGGGCCACTGCCCCGACCTCCAGGGCATGAAGCAGGTATGGAGGAGATCAAGACTCCAGACATCCAGAGGCCCCCAGAACACAAGAGACCAAGGAAGACCAACAGAGGGGCAGCCGCGCCACTATCCCAGAAAGAGCTGAGGAGAGTCCCAGATGAGGGGTCACTCAGCAGCCGCGGAGCAGAAGCCAGGGGGGGTTGCAGTGACGTGCCCGTGAGCTCCGCCGGCAGCCAGCTGTGCCTGAGTGGCCGAGCCCCGGGCCGTGAGGCCGAGGGCACCCCATCCCCAAGGTGGCCCGAGCGAGCCCCAGGCTCCAGGCCCCAATAAGCAGCCGCCAAGGAGTGAGCCGGTGGGTACCTGGGCGCCCACCCCCGGAGACAGAGAACCACCAACGCACCGATGTCTGAGGGCGTCCGCCACCGGCAGGGGAAGTGGTGGGGGGAGATGGGCCTCCAAACCTTGGAGGGCCTGAGATGTCCTCAGAGAGGTGGCGTCTGATACCCAACCTGACATATAGACACAGACAAACAGGCACACACAGATACAAACATCTATTCCCACCCTCATGCTCTCATATACAATTGCTCAACACTCACCCAACGTGGAGACAGACATAGAGAGACGCTGTACACACAATCACACTCCCCAAGCGTACTCTAAGCCCCGAGTCTAGGTACCCTTGCCCCTGGAGGGGGAAACTGCACCCAGACTCAGGTGGTGTAACCCTTTTCCCTGCGGTGGGGAGAAGCAGACCGCCCCGACTCCGCAGCAGCAGGGAGGCCCCATACACCAGACTCCAGTCGGACGGCCAACTCCTCCTCCTAGCCCCCCTGCTCCAGCAGGCCGCAGAGAACGGGGGTGTAGGAAGACTCCAAACCTCCCTCCACCCGCTCATATGTACTGTTGATGTATATGTGTTCTAAGGTGCATTTAAAACCCAGGAGGGCATGGAGCCACCTGCCAGAGCAGCAGGTAAGCATATAGCCCCTCCTGCTAGCCCTCAATGTCTACATGTATTTAAAATTGAGAGGTGGGCAACGACGCCAGGGGTGAGGTGTACACCCTGATGGTAGTTTGGAATCCGTGTAGCGTGCCCACCTCCAAGATCCTATATGTATGTGTAATGAGAGTGTGAGTAATGTGAATGTCTAAGTTGTGGGATAAAATTGAGGCAGAGGCAGCCAGAAGGGGACAGAGGGGGGGGATGTCTCCTCTGCACCCTGGTGACACACCCCTACCCCAAGGCCCTGCATGTGTGGGTGATTGTGGTGGAGCAGGAAGAGGGAGGCCGCTGGAGATGGGGAGGGAAGGAAGGGAGGGGCAAGTGACCCCTCCCTTGGGCCAGCTCCCCCGCTGACCCCAGTAGGCACCCCCATGCTGTGCAACCCGCCAGGGAAAGGGGGCCCAGGCCCATCCGGACCGGGGCCCAGTGCAGCAGCGCCCCCCGGCCCCACAGAGCCCGGGACAATTCACCTGACCCCACCACAGAGAAAACTGCACCCACCCCATCATCCACTCATCTTCCAGACTACACAAGACAATAGACGCCCAGGCTGAGATCTTCCTCCACCACTCCTGTATCTCCCCCTCCTGCAGAGAGAGTTCCTGAAGAGAGGAAAGCTCCTGCAAGATGTGACAACCTCCCCCACCAGTTGAAGAGCCCCCCAGGTGGCTCGATGCACCGGCGGCACCCCGCGCCAGGGCCGGGCCCCCATACACCCACCCGCCCACAACCTCGGCAACACACCAACCAGGACCCAAGCCCCTGAGGCCCGGCCAGGGCCCCAGCCCAGAGACGGAGCGCCCCCAGAACCTCACGCCCATCCCGGACCCACCCAGGGGCAGCCAGGCTACCAGGTCAGTAACCCACGTCCGTCAGCACAGACCCTCCCCTAGCCCCGCTGCACGCAGCCACGAGGAAACCGTCACCTAAGAGCCAACAGAGCCCCTAATTGGCCATGACCGCTACCCCGGGTTGAGCCCCCCAAGGAAGATGCTCCTGGGGAACCCCCCGACGCCCTAAGCCTGTCCCTACCCCCACACCAATCACAACAGTGAAGGTGGGACCAAACTATGGCCCCCCACCCCCACTAGGTGATGGAGCTGATCAAAGGAGCCCAGAGCAATTGATCTGATGTGGTGGCAGAGGCTGTATCAAGACTAATGTAATCTAATAGATAATTTCTATATTGGTTAGAATTAAGATTATTTTTATTTTTCCAGTTCATGAGGACTGTTTTCTTGGCTATGCATAGGGCAGTGAAAACCATATGGGCTATATTCTTTTCCGTAGTGACATTATCTAAGCTGCCCAACAAACATACTAAAGGAGAAGTTGGAATGTTACATTTCAGACACTTTGATAAGTCTTCACATATCTCACGCCAAAACTTCTGAACTGGTGGACAGAACCAAAGAGCGTGGATATAATTGTCCGGTGAATTGGTTTGGCAGTGTGAGCAGTTGTTGGTAGACGTAAAGCCCATCTTGAACATCCGATGACCTGTATAGTGCACTCTATGTAGTATTTTGTATTGAATTAATTGAAGACTGGGATTTCTAATTAAATGAAAGGTTTTTAAGCAAATCTGAGACCAGAAGTTTTGGTCTAAGTTAACTGATAAATCCGCTTCCCATTTTGCAATAGGAAGTGATATTGATTCATCTGTTTTAGAAAGCATTCTGTATATTTTGGATAGTAATTTGGGGGTTTTAAGAGTAAGAAATTGAACCACACTTGGTGGTGTTTGTAGTTCAACTTGACCCGGTTTAAATCTCTTTTTTACTATGGATTTAATTTGTTGATATTCTAAAAATCTTTTCTTGTTGATCCCATATTGTGTAACTAGTCTGTCAAATGAAATAAATTCTGTTCCTTCTAGTATATGTTCTAAATATTTGATTCCTTTACTACTCCAATCTGAAAAGTTTATCATATTATTGTTTTGTAATATGTCAGGGTTGTTCCAGATAGGTGTACGTTTGCATGGGATTAATGGAGACTCTGTCAACTTCAGAAACTCCCACCACGCTGTCAGAGAGGAGCTGATGTTGACGCTTTTGAAGCATTCATGTCGTTGGATGTTTGAGCTGATAAACGGTAGATCTGAAATCTCTAGATTATTGCAAAGTGCTTGTTCTACATCTAGCCAAGGTTCATCTAAGAGGGTATGTTTTAGCCATCCTGAGATAAATTGGAGCCTGTTGGCTAAGAAGTAGTGCTGAAAGTTAGGTAGTTCTAATCCTCCTTTATCCTTGGTCTTTTGTAGTGTTTTTAAGCTTATACGTGGGGGCTTATTTTTCCAAAGGAATTTGGACATATATGAATCTAGAGATCTGAACCAATCTTGCGGCGGTTTAGTTGGGATCATTGAGAATAAATAATTTATTTTTGGTAATACCATCATTTTTATAGCGGCAACCCTTCCCATGAGTGATATGGGTAGACATTTCCACCTAGCCAGATCACCTTCTACTTTCTTTAAAAGTGGGATATGGTTTAATTTAGTTAGATCTGCAAGCTTGGGAGAAACATTAATACCTAAATATTTTATATTTCCCGATTGCAGTGGAGTAGAAGAGGAATTATGGAAGGAGCAATTAATCGGAAGGACTGTAGATTTTGACCAGTTAATTGAGTAATCTGATATTCTTGCAAAAGAGTTTATCAGTTCAATCACCCCAGAGATATTGGTTTGTGAATTTTGGAGAAAGAGTAACACATCATCCGCATAAAGGCTGATTTTATGTTCCACGTTCTTGCATTTTATGCCCTTAATTACTGAATTCTGTCTAATTGCTGCTGCTAGTGGTTCGATAAAAATTGCAAACAGTGAAGGGGAGAGTGGGCATCCCTGCCTGGTGCCCCTCAGGAGACAGAAGCTGGAGGATGTCTGGTCATTTGTTCTGACACAAGCTGTTGGGGAATTATATAATATTTTTAACCAGCTGATGAAAGAAGATCCAAAACCAAATTTGTGTAAAGTTGCAAATAGAAATTTCCAGTTAACTCTGTCAAATGCTTTTTCTGCATCTAGAGAAAATATTGTAGTTTCAAGGTTTTTACTGTATGAGTAGTCTATCAAATTAAGTAATCTACGTGTATTTGTTGATGAGTGCCTACCTTTTATGAAACCAGTTTGGTCAGGATGAATTAAGAGGGGGGTTATTTTCTCTAGTCTCTTTGAGAGAGCTTTGCAAATTATTTTAAGGTCTACATTTATAAGGGATATTGGACGATAGCTTGAGGGATATACAGGGTCTTTGCCTGGTTTTAGCAGGAGATTAATGTTTGCAGAATTCATATTTGGTGGAAGTCTGCCATTTTCTTTGATTTCCAACAACGTTCTGTAAAAAACTGGTGCTAGAATCGTCCAGAATTCTTTGTAGAATTCTGCAGGAAAGCCGTCTGGACCTGGAGCCTTATTATTGGGCATATTTATCAGGGCTTCCTGGAGTTCACCTGGCGTCAGTGGCGAATCCAGTGCCATTGCTTGAGTGTCTAATAATTTTGGGAGAGTTATGTTGTCTAAAAACTGATCAATTTCCTTTTTAGATGGGTTTATTTGTGGTGAATACAACGTTTTATAGAAATCCCTGAAAATGTTGTTTATTTGTTTCGGTTCATATATTGTGTTCCCAGATGAATCTTGAACAGCACATATAGTTGTTTTTTCTTTATTTATTTTTAGCTGGTTTGCTAGAAATTGACCGGATTTATTACTATGTTCATAATTTTGTAAGCGTAGTCTTTGTACTAAGAATTTTGTTTTTTTATCAATTATCTCATTTAATTCTAGTTTTGTTTTGCGTATTTTGTTCAATGTTTCCTGATCTTGGTGGGACGCGTAGGCTTCTTCTAGTGATTTGATGGTTTTTTCTAATTCCTGAATATTTTTGTTTTCTTTTTTCTTTTTATGTGATGAGAAAGAAATTATTTTACCTCTCATCACGGCTTTCCCTGCTTCCCATAAAACAGAAGCTGATGTTCCGGGAGTGTCATTAAAGTCTAAATATGAAGTCCACTCTTTTTTAAAATATTTAATAAAGTCTTCATCTTTAAGCAGTGATGTATTAAATCTCCAGTTTTTACTTGGCGTAGTATTATTCTTGTGCATTAGTGTTAAAGATACAGGAGCATGATCGCTGACAGCTATAGGGTGAATCTCAGTGTCTGAAATGTCACTCAGCAGTGAGCTGCTGACCAAAAAATAATCCAGACGAGAGTAGGAGTGATGAACATGTGAGAAAAAAGTATATTCCTTACTGGTGGGGTGAAGGGAGCGCCATGCATCGCAAAGACCAAAGTCGCTCATATACTGTTTGATTATATTTGTGGACTGCCAATTACGCTGAGTTCCTGCTGTATTGAGCCTATCCATTTCTTCATTTAGTCCAAGGTTGAGGTCGCCTCCAAGAACAAGTGTGCCATCTAAGTGTTCAGAGAGTGCACTGAAAAAACTGTGAAAGAATGAGGGATCATCAACATTTGGACCATATACACTTACAATACATAGCTTTTTATCAAGTATAGATAGTTTAATGATTAAGAATCTGCCCTCTGGATCTATAACTGTATCGAGTACTGTGAAATTAATATTTTTATGTATTAAAATTGCTACTCCCCTTTGTCTAGAATTATAACAAGCTGAGAACACATTAGGAAACTCAGGTGTTTTAAGTTCATTCGAACCTCTAAGAGGTCTGTGGGTCTCTTGTAAAAGGACAACATCTGCCTGTAGTTTTTTGAGTTGGTTAAATATTTTTAACCTCTTTTCTCTGGAGCCAGCTCCATTTACATTCCATGTAACGAATCTCAGTGCACCCATAGATGTCTGTGTATAACTAGGGGTGTATGCTGTGTGTGTCGCTTAGACAGGTGGAGAGAATACATCACTTGTTCATAAATAAAGAGAGGGAGAGAGAGAAAAAGTGTGTGGCGAGATGCTCCCTGAGTCTGACTATGTGTTTGCATATTTACTAAGATGAGTACGCTTGGCTTAAATGTGTGTATCCTATACAACTGTGTGCGCTGTCTGAGTGATGTAAATGTGCTGCCGTTGAGCGCATGACTGTGCGTGATCGTGCTGTGCGTATGTGTCGAAATAAAGGATGTTGTTTGTGGATGAGTGTGGAAGCAGGTGATCGAAGCAGTGAAAGAAAGAAAAAAGAAAGAAACCAAGGACAAGGGTGAGCAGCATAAAAACAAGAGGGGAAAAGGAGAGAAGAAAAAACAAGAAGAGAGAAAAAAAAAAAAGAAAAAAAAAAAAAAAAAAAGAAAAACCGGAAACATTCTAATCAAACCATTGACGGAGAGTGATGGTGTTAATACTGCTATGATATCACACCTAAGATGCGATTTGATACTGGTAAGTTAAACAGATGTTAATGCAAGTTAGTGTGAGTGGATGGGGAAAGGGTGTAGCGGATTCTTATCTGGTGTGAAGTTAATACAGCCACGGAGTGATGTCGGGGTCGCGGTGGAGCTGTCCGTCCACGTACAGCCGGTCCACAGCGATGACAGCGCGGGAGCCCTTCTGGATGAAGCCGCGTCGGATTGGGAAGAGGACCCTGCGTCGTTCCAGGATCTCTTTGGGGAACTGGTCGTTCACGCTGAAGTCCGTTCCTTTTAATTCCCTGCCGCGGCTTTTCACATGTTCCTTTTGTTTGAAGTGGCCGAATTTGGCCACGATAGGACGTGGTCTCCCGGCCGTAGCCCGAATGGGGCCGAGGCGATGCACCCTATCGAAGACGATGTTCTTCACCGTGTCCTCCGGCAGCTTCAGGTGGGTTTTGATGAAGCTTTTTACCGTGGCCTCCGCGTCCTCTCCAGCGGCTTCTGGAATACCAGAAAATACCAGGTTATCACGCATGCTACGAGCTTGTAGATCAATAACTGTTTCTTTTATTTTTTTATTTTCTCTATTGAGCTGGGTAACATTTTCTGTGAGACATTTCACCGACTCCCTTAGCGTGGCATTTTCAGCAGCGAGCGTTTCCACCTGCTGCTGGCTGAACTCCAGGGATTCTCGCAAGCATTTAAATTCCCGGTGAAGAATCTCCACCAAGGGCAGCCTTGCGTCGAAGCTGGACAATCGCTTGTCGATTGACTCCAGTATGTCGGCAATATCTTTGCCGGCTGGCGATGTTGTGCCGGGGGAATCTGCCGGGCGAAGTCTTTTCGACGATGGCGTCTCAGATTTGGCCGGGGAAGATGCACTCTGGGCCTTCTTCATCACGAGATCCTGAAAGCACTGATCAATGTAATCTTGGAGAGCCTCTAAACTCTCCCCGTTGTTCTCCAGGGTGTTGGAGATTATTAAGACAAATATTGTTAGTTATAAGACAAATGATAAGTGTATTTGGTAATACTGAAGCTTAAAGGAATTTGTACAAATCTAAACTACCATTTGCTTAATTTTCCGCCAAAATCTCCGGCGTCTGACGTCAGTTACAACATGAGTCGCTTACCTTGTCCGTCACTTCCGTCACTTACCTCTCACTTCCACTTCCAGGATATCCATCAATGGCAGATACTGGTCCCCATGACACACAGATACCGGAGTGGTCTGACCTGACCACACTCGCACTGCTTACCCACAAAGTGTCCAGAGAAACAGAAAAAAAGGCAGAAAACAAACAAAAAAACACAAAGCCAAAGAATGTCATCTGCACACTAGCATGGACAATAAACGTAGACACAGTGCAGCCAGTAATTTTTGAACTTCCAACCAAGTGTCAAGAGCAGTACTGTCATTGTACCGGTACTGGCTGCTGTCTCATTGTTCAGAGAGCCCATCATTATGCAGGGAAAGGATTCTGTGTCTCTGGACCAAAATGACTGTACGTGTAGTGCTGTAGAAACAATACTGCCCAAAAACCTTGATGTTTCTATATGTGGAAACCTTCAAGTATGCATATCCTCCTGTAAGGGCAAAGTAATGGGACATTTGCGCTCTTTGCATGTAAGCCTGTCGGTCTTAACTGGAAGTTGCACTTGAGCTGTCTTGGCGTCTTTCCCATGTTTGACTCATCAGTGTTGCCCTGAGCTGAACCACTGCCTCCTTCTCTGTTGTGGTACTCAGCGGTGACCAAGATGCTGTAACGTGCATCTGGCTGCAATGACTCCAGCATCACCTGCTTCTCTCCACCAGGGACCAGCACCTGCAGACAACAAAGCACACTATCATCTCAACACGTTAGAGCTGATTTAAAGTTTTGGGACTTATGGAATTTCTGGAATTCTGACACATGACAGCTGGCTGAAGCCCAGAGGAGGTGAAGATGTAACGACCCACTCACAGTGTGATCCTGGCTATCAGCTCCAGTTAAAGCCGTGTAGAACACGCGATACTGGAGGAAATGAGCATTGGGAGCAATGTTCCCTCTAAGCTGCGCACGTGCGCAGTTGCGCACTGCTGGCACGGTCTGTGCGCACAAAAAAAATCTAACCTGAATTGAAATTAAAATTAATACTTTAACAATTCTGTTTTGCAGTGTTAGTCAGTAAGTGACTGGCTGCTCCCGTATGGGATTAGAACGATGCCACCTTATCCCATAGTCCAGCCAATAATGCGATTCACATTCGTATATACGCAGCTAATCAACGTGGTTGACAGGCTATGACAGCGTCCTTATGTGCCGACACCGGTGTTTTAGCTAGCAAAGCGGCGTGGCTGATGTGGAGTGAAGCCACGTTAATGACAACGTGCACATGTGAGTAGGACAGACGGAACAACTGACGGGAAAAGTGTGGACTTTATACCAGTTTTTAAATTGTGTTGATCGGCCACGTAAAACCAGAGTTATGATAAAAATATCTGCAATGTTTGGTTTTCTTCCTGAATACTATCGTTGTTTATATTTACTGCGGGAAGAAACGGTAAAAATAGGGGAAACGCTCGAAAGCGCTCGAAAGCCTGTGAGCAAAGACAACACCAAACCACCACCCTTTCCTATTGGTCGAAAAAAGTACCATGTCGACCAATCAAAAAATGATATGGCAACGTGGCATCTAGTTGTTAAGAAACGGGGGGAAGTTTTAGGAGTGACGGCGTGTTTTGAGATGTGAGAGATTTGCGACGTTTAGCACAAATCTTGTGTAGTTAGTGTGTAGTGTAGTCAATAGTTTTGTTGTGTGTGTCAGAACAATGAGGCGACTGCTGAATGTTACAGGTGTTACAGGAGTGATACATCTCCTGTTGTCAGGCCTGCAGGTATCAGGCTGTTGTTCTCCTTTATCTCATAGTGGACAGAAATTATTTTTTGGAGTGGCACAAATAATTTGTGTGGCATCAGATTTGATGCAGAACAGCTGATTGTTCTGTAAATAGTTTGAAATGTTTATTTAAAAAACGCCTTGGCTGCATTAAAAAAAATAGCTGCAAAAAACTTTGTTGTTTTTATAACTCAGTAACTTTTTTGAAGTAGTAACTATATAATTAATTTCCCAGCATTGGTCATTATATCCTGTATTTTGCAGACAGAGTTACAGGACTCTCTCCCAGACCACAGACTCAGACTCATAATACAAGTCAAAGCTTTATAAAAAAAAGAAAAAAAAGTGTGTTTTCAAAATTGGAGTTCAAGTTATTTTTACTTCCAATAGTGTTAACATACTGCACAGGTCATGAACAAGATTTTTTTTTTTTTACATTTTCATTGTAAGTGGGCTAAAGCAGTTAATTAAAAGTAGTCGAACATAAATGTAAATGCTGTAATTTGATTATTTTAATAAACCATGTAACTTGGATGGATTCGATGCTGGTGTGACCACAGTGCACACGTCTGCTGTTGCTCACAGTGGTCCAAGGGATCGCTCAGGGAGTTTGTGTGTTCACTCAGACACATGAAAAATTAGAGGGAACATTGATTGGGAGATACCCAGCTGATCACCATGCTGACGGCAGTCTCATCAGAAACCGTGAGGCTAGTTGGGCCTCCACCAGACCCTGCAGCAACATCATAGAAGAGATAAAGTACCACAGCTAACAACACTTAAAACTCAATTTGTTCCTTTATAGGAGGAAATTATTTTGGCAGCACAGCAAGCGTTTTTTTAGAAAATAAATGTAAAGTATAACAGAGAATTTGATACTTTGACTTGATTCTATAACCTCACTACATTTATTTCATAGCTCAGAGTTCTAGTTATTCAAAGATGAGAATTTAGATGTGAAATTTAATCTTTAAGTGACTAGTACTTTGAGAACTGCCATCAATTACACAATGAAGTTCATTTACGTACAGGTTATTGTATTAGTAATGCTATATTTTACATAGAGACAGAATATGACATGAAGGGCTACTGACCACAGAAAAGTCAAAGGTAACTGGGCCTATAGACTAACGGGAGAGAAACAAGCTTTCTGTGATTCTATTTGTGTTTTTGTGGTAATCTTGGATATCTTAGGTTGTCTCATTACTGTCATATATGTCCTATCATTAAAACACTGGCTTCTAACAACTAACAGTGTCTCGAAAATAATTTAATAAATAAACAAATAACATGGAGGCATGACTCAAATGCATGACTTTTAACTTGTGTATTTTTTAGGCTGAACACTGCTGCTAATGTGACTTAGGTAAATGGTTTCAGGCTCTCCCCTCCTGAGTTTGAGAAACGTTCAGGATCAGAAAATGTGTGACTCACAGGTGCTGTAGCGTACGGCCACAGCTTCACTCTGAGCTCCATCTCCATAGAGTGCAGACAGTGATATCTGATACTCCTTAAGACACAGGACAACAGTTAATTGAGATATTGTATTTTTAACTTCATAATATGTACTCCAACAATCCAATAGTCCTTCCCCACCTGTCTCAGGTCGCCTCCACTTAGTGAGGTAAGAAACATCATCATCATCTGCAGCTTCCCAGCGCACCGTGATGTCACTGTCTGAGAAATTAGTTACCCTAAGGTCAGAAGGAGGAGGCACCTTCAATAGAAGAAAAGAATAATGTGTATGGGAATTTTTTAAAAAGCTACATTTTGACATCTTTCATTATTAATAACATTTACAGTACTGTGCAAAAGTCGTGAGCCACACGCTGAAGTATTTCTTTGGACATTATCTGGTTTTTCCACTCCTTTTTAGTCCAGTTCTTGTACCTGACCATTTTCTGAGTAATGTTTTTTGTTTGTTTGTTTTTTGTTTGTGTAAACACTTGGCACTGACCATTATTGGAGAATTAAAAAGGACCTAAGTCAAGGAATGTGTGTGCACATAACAGAAAACTTTACCAATTTTAAATCTTTAAGCACTTTGTTACTAGCAGCCTGTCACAAAAACACATTTTGTATAGTGTTTTTTTTTTAATCTTGTGAATAAAATGTATACAAATGTGTGTGATTAATCACAATGTGTTAGTGTGTAATCACCCTGAGACATGCATGCCTGTCTGTAAGAGTCAGATCTAAAGCCACTTCTGATTTGGAGATGCAGCCTGCAGATTCTGTCCAGATGATCCCAGCTCTCTTCACTAAAGATCCAGTCTTCATTTATCAAATGTGTAAAATTCAAGGCTGGTCCTTAAAAGCTCCCAACAAGGCAAAAACTGAGTAGCCACACAAGTCCCAGCGTTTCCCACAGCAGCAGCAGCTGTGAAAGAAAGTGGAGAAAGGATGAGTCTGTGCTTATCGGCTCTCCGCTCTCCCCCAAGCTGGCGTTGTTCTTGGTAGCCATGACAACGGAGATAGTCCCAGCTTTATAAATAAAGGCTGAAGTCGGCTAACGACACAGCTAATTTCATCAGGCTGCTAATGAAACATCTAAAATGATAGATGGTTAACTACACAACGGAAGCAACAGCATTACAATCACTTGATTTAATTAAAGATTTTCCCCCAAACTTTTGATCCAAATGAGCAAAGTACTGCAGCCATCTGAACCTTCTAGGTGTTACATGTTACAGTGTTGCACTCTGGCCAGCTTTAAAAATGGAAAACTCTTTGTGTGGTTTACTCGGTTCTGTAAAAGAGGCTCCTTTCATTTGTGAGACTGTTGTTCTTCTCTCCCCTTTGGTCCGCCCTTACAAGGTGAAGGTGCTGCCCACCCATGATGCCAGCAAGGTGCGTGCAAGTGGATCCGGCCTTAAAACCACTGGAATGCCCACCTCTCTGCCAGTGAAGTTCAACATTGATGCCGAAGATGCAGGTGAGGGACTGCTGGCAGTGCAGATCACTGCGAGTGCATGAACGTGGACCACACAATAATGTAACCAAAGTGTTGATATTTAGGTAACAGTTTTTGTTTTCTCCTGAAGGACCCAGACGGGAAGCCCAAGAAGCAAATATCTGTGACAACCATGATGGGACCTACCTGGTGTCTTATGTGCCAGACATGACTGACAGATACACCACACTCATTAAGTACGGAGGAGACGAGATCCCTTATTCACCCTACTGAATCAGGGCTCTGCCCACCCGAGATGCCAGCAAGTGCACTGTCACTGAATTTGTCCAGTGGCCAGGTAGGACTCACTTCCTTGGTTGCTTATACACTTTTAGTTTTCTTTGAAAACGGCCCTTTAAGTCACTTGAGCCATGACTTGAGTAAGCACTGTCCTGTTGAGTTTGTGGGCTCAGATGACAGTTATTGTAGAAACGATGTGAAATCATGTTTTAGTTTTTTGTAAATTATAGTCAAACATACAATGAACTGAGGTATTCTCTTTGGTTAACAGAGCGATGCGATAATAAAAGTGGACAAAGCACATCGAGTTGCCACAAATATCTTAGTAAATCACACAGTTTACATAGTCGAAAAGGAGTATAAAGAAGTTTACACTTACAGTGGGGCAAAAAATGAGGTGACCAAATACTTATTTTCCACCATAATTTGCAAATCAATTCTTTAAAACTCAGACAAGTTAGAGGTACACCTATGATGAAAATTACAGGCCTCTCTCATCTTTTTAAATGGGAGAACTTGCACAATTGGTGGCTGACTAAATACTTTTTTGCCCCACTGTATTTGATCCTGTCTTCCTCAATACTTTTTAATATCTAAATGCTTGATTCATCATATTATAACAAATGTGCTGTTGTAGCTACTCACAGTGAGTTTGATTATATTTTTTCCATCTACCAAAGAGAAATAATATCTCTTAGTGGCAGGTGGATCACACACTGATTTTAACACTTTGCATATGACTGCGTAGGATGAGCATTTTATAACAGCATGTGTTGTTTTTGTTTATGTAAGGAAATCCATCAGTTTCCCTTGTATTTTAAATTTGAGTGAAGATCCTAAATTGGCCCCACTCTTGACTTTGAGAAAGGCTGATCTGTGCTGTCCCCACATGAGCACAGTCAGATATAATACAGGCTTTCAGAAGCAGGAAGGCTAAAGGCTGTTCAATGTCTGGTGTAACTGTGTCAGACATTTGCGTTCTCACGTGCATGGATAAGATCTTGAAAACTTCAGAGCTGCAGTGCATGTGTAAAAGTGGCTAAAAAGCAGTGCGTTAACATGTGTTTTGTCTCTTTGCGTAGCTGCTCAGTCCATCCAGACTCCTCTCCATATGCAACAGTGATGCCGGCTCTCTCCAACTGATTCCTTCATCATCAACATCTGTATCCACGATCCACCAGCTCAACAGCAACATCTGTCAGCTGTGCATCCAACTCGAGGCCTTCGCCTGCTGTGCTCAGGCTCTGGGCCATGATTTCCGTCCCTTGTTGACGACCTCGCTGTGTCCTGTGATGGAGAAAGCTGGTGAGGAGACGCTGCTGGTCAGCCAGGCGGCGCTGAGCTCCATATGGAACATCAATAAGGTCTGTGGATACGCTTCCCTCAAGGAACTGATCAATGAAATCTCTGACTACCTGCTTAATGACAACCTTCAGAGACTCAGCCAGCATCCACAGGTAGTTATGACGTGTTTTTGTTTTTAACCCAAAATGGACACAGAAATGACTGTTGGAGGGTTTACCTGATTTCCTCCTTGATCTGCTTAAGCCTGTGCTGCCCTGAGCTTCTACTGTATTTCATTATAATCCTGTTTTGTTGGCCAGGCTCCACCGGTGTTGACAGTTCTGTTCTGTTCACTCTGACCGCAGCCTGCTGGTCAGGGACATCGTTCAGGATCTGGATCTCAGCTACGAGCGCACAGCTGCTCTTTTCTGCTCCGCGCTGCACGCGCTCATGAAGGCACTGGGTAAGATTTCAACAGTGATGTCAGCTTGAGTCTCACGTATACTGGGAGTCAAAGAGGATAAGGAAGAAAATGTGACTCATGGCATGCACTGCCACAATTTTTATGTTGCTTAACTTTATGTTTTCTGCAGTGCCTTTCAAAGTTTCTATCAAGGAGTACGTTTCAGGAGATACAGTGGCTTGCAAAAGTATTCAGCCCCCTTGAACTTTTCCACATTTTGTCACATTACAGCCGCAAACATGAATCAATGTTATTGGAATTCCACGTGAAAGACCAATACAAAGTGGTGTACACGTGAGAAGTGGAACGAAAATCATACATGATTCCAAACATTTTTTACAAATAAATAACTGCAAAGTGGGGTGTGCGTAATTATTCAGCCCCTTGAGTCAATACTTTGTAGAACCACCTTTTGCTGCAATTCCAGCTGCCAGTCTTTTAGGGTATGTCTCTACCAGCTTTGCACATCTACAGACTGAAATCCTTGCCCATTCTTCTTTGCAAAACAGCTCCAGCTCAGTCAGATTAGATGGACAGCGTTTGTGAACAGCAGTTTTCAGATCTTGCCACAGATTCTGGATTGGATTTAGATCTGGACTTTGACTAGGCCATTCTAACACATGGATATGTTTTGTTTTAAACCATTCCATTGTTGCCCTGGCTTTATGTTTAGGGTCGTTGTCCTGCTGGAAGGTGAACCTCCGCCCCAGTCTCAAGTCTTTTGCAGACTCCAAGAGGTTTTCTTCCAAGATTGCCCTGTATTTGGCTCCATCCATCTTCCCATCAACTCTGACCAGCTTCCCTGTCCCTGCTGAAGAGAAGCACCCCCAGAGCATGATGCTGCCACCACCATATTTGACAGTGGGGATGGTGTGTTCAGAGTGATGTGCAGTGTTAGTTTACCGCCACACATAGCGTTTTGCATTTTGGTCTCATCTGACCAGAGCACCTTCTTCCACATGTTTGCTGTGTCCCCCACATGGCTTGTGGCAAACTGCAAACGGGACTTCTTATGGTTTTCTGTTAACAATGGCTTTCTTCTTGCCACTCTTCCATAAAGGCCAACTTTGTGCAGTGCACGACTAATAGTTGTCCTATGGACAGATTCCCCCATCTGAGCTGTAGATCTCTGCAGCTCGTCCAGAGTCACCATGGGCCTGTTGGCTGCATTTCTGATCAGCGCTCTCCTTGTTCAGCCTGTGAGTTTAGGTGGACGGCCTTGTCTTGGTAGGTTTACAGTTGTGCCAGACTCCTTCCATTTCTGAATGATGGCTTGAACAGTGCTCCGTGGGATGTTCAAGGCTTGGGAAATCTTTTTGTAGTCCAAGCCTGCTTTAAATTTCTCAATAACTTTATCCCTGACCTGTCTGGTGTCTAAATCCAATCGAGAATCTGTGGCAAGATCTGAAAACTGCTGTTCACAAACGCTGTCCATCTAATCTGACTGAGCTGGAGCTGTTTTGCAAAGAAGAATGGGCAAGGATTTCAGTCTGTAGATGTGCAAAGCTGGTAGAGACATACCCTAAAAGACTGGCAGCTGTAATTGCAGCAAAAGGTGGTTCTACAAAGTATTGACTCAAGGGGCTGAATAATTACGCACACCCCACTTTGCAGTTATTTATTTGTAAAAAATGTTTGGAATCATGTATGATTTTCGTTCCACTTCTCACGTGTACACCACTTTGTATTGGTCTTTCACGTGGAATTCCAATAAAATTGATTCATGTTTGTGGCTGTAATGTGACAAAATGTGGAAAAGTTCAAGGGGGCCAAATACTTTTGCAAGCCACTGTATAACTTCACTCGTTATCAAATTATCAGTATCTTTGGAAACATTTAATACGTCGTGATGGTTTAAATGCTGAGTCGTTTTCTGTTGTAGAATAATATTCATAATAATATTTATACAGCGGCACTATACGTGTTTGCAGTTTTACAAGCCCTCACAGTAAAAATGTATGAATTAAATGTCACTAATGGGCTCTTTCCAAAAACATCAGCGTCTGTGTCACACTGATTTTGATCAACTGACTTATTTTATTGTAACCAAACCTATGCTCATATTGTTCTCTTGTTTTTCCTTTAGCGAGGTGGTTTCCTTCCACTTGTAGCAGGACCAGTACGTCTGCCAGCTCCAATCAAAGCTCCAGTGACCAGGAAGACCTCAGCATTCGCCAATTCCTGCTGAATTAGCGCAAACAGAAAGAACTGGCAGAGGGCATTGGAATAGAGGACGATGACACTGAAGACAGAGGTCATAGGTCTGTCTAAGGGCCAGTGGAATATAAGCTATAGGTTGTAGTGGTGGTGAGATTAGATTCAGAGTGTAGAGGAGATGGATCATTGTAATTAAGGGACGATCTGATATCCTCGTGTTGGCGTTGTTCCCACATCATCATAATAAATGTTGTTCCAGGTTCAACATTGCAAGTGACCAATCACCTTCTTGTGACGTCATACTTCTGCGACTTCGAAATACCCGCCTTAAAACAAATTTTCTTCACTTGTGCCCGCCTCTGTCTGTTAATCCAGTGCTCCGCTTCACTTGCGAGAAACCGCCGCCTGTCCGCCGAATTTGAAGTCCTTTTAGGATACTTTTCTTTAATAAACGGTAAGCATTATACATATGTTCCTCACTTGGCTTGCTGTTTGTTTGCTAGTGATGGGCTACTTGACGACAGCATTAGCTAACCAGTGTTCTCTAGACCAGCGTTCCCCAACTTTTTTGATGTTTCGTGGCCCGGGGGTTGGGTACCGCTGCGCAAGACAGAGAATTGATTGTCAATGTATTATGAAGCATTATGAAGGGACAGGTAAATTTAGTTGTCATAGAAATGTTGTCAGGAAAAATTGCCTAGACTAATGGTTGTGCTGAATCTACGAATCAAAATATCACCTGGAAACATAATTAACTGGTCCATAGCTGTGAAACTGGACATGAGTTTTTGATTCTATGGAGATTAACAGTAATCCGTCTTAATGTTGTCCCTGGGACATCGTGTACGTGTTGTCCCTGTAACATCTTCTTAAAGTCGTCCCCGGGCCATCGTGTAAATGTTGTCCCCGGGCCATCGTGTAAATGTTGTCCCCGGGCCATCGTGTAAATGTTGTCCCCGGGCCATCGTGTAAATGTTGTCCCCGGGCCATCGTGTAAATGTTGTCCCTGGGACATCGTGTAAATGTTGTCCCCGGGACATCGTGTAAATGTTGTCCCCGGGCCATCGTGTAAATGTTGTCCCCGGGACATCGTGTAAATGTTGTCCCTGGGACATCATGTGATAGCTTGTTAATAATGGACACAAACCGCAAGATGGCGCCGAGTATGGCAGCCTCGTCGCGAGCTCCCCCAAGCAACAGCTGTTTTTTGTGTTTAATTTTACTTTTTCTTTATTTTTTCACGAGTAGCACATGTCTCCTTGTGTACGACCGACAAACCTTACTGGACATAAAAGACGGACTTTCTCATCACTTTCCGGAGTTCAAGTTTTGCAACACGGACCCTCCGTTTGCAGACCCCCCATTCATCTCACCTGAGATGCCTTTGTTCTGGGCCCGTGGAGGCCGCAAACGCCGACGCAGAGGGAGAAGATCTGGCGTTCTGGTTCGACTGAGACGGCGCACTAACAGACCACCGTTACCCAGTTTATTACTGGCTAATGTGCAGTCTCTGGAGAACAAGCTGTGCGAGCTTCGGGCACGGCTCTCATTCCAGCGAGAGATGCGGGACTGCTGCGTGATCTGCCTCACAGAAACCTGGCTATCGGACAAGGTACCGGACTCCGCAATACAACTACCGGGGTTCTCTGTGCACCGCGCGGACAGGTCACAGGAGCTTACTGGGAAAAGCAGAGGCGGTGGTGTATGTTTCATGATCAACAACAGCTGGTGTGATTATGCGAACGTGCACCCGGTCAAATCCTTCTGCTCACCGGACCTGGAGTACCTGATGATTAAGTGCCGGCCATTCTGGCTACCGAGGGAATTCACAGCAGTGATTATTACGGCGGTTTACATTCCCCCACAAGCCGACACTGACCGAGCACTCAGGGAACTGTACAGCGCGATCAGCAGTGAGGAAACCGCACACCCAGAGGCGGCGTTTATCACGACCGGGGACTTTAATAAGGGTAACCTGAAGAAAGTCTCACCAAAACTACACCAACACATCCATTTCAACACTCGTGGAGACCGGCTTCTTGACCACTGCTACACCTCTTTCCGGGATGCATACAAAGCCCTCCCCCGCGACCCATTCGGCCAATCAGATCACCGCTCCATCCTGCTCCTGCCCGCCTACAGGCAGAAGCTGAAACAGGAAGCTCCAACCCTGAGGGCGGTGCATCGTTGGTCAGACCAATCGGAGTCTACGCTGCGGGACTGTTTTGATCACGCGGACTGGGAAATGTTTCACGTGGCTGCTAAAGACATTGATGAGTACACAGACTCAGTCTGCGGATTTATCAGAAAATGCGTGGAAGATGTCGTCCCATCCAGAACAGTTAAATCCTTCCCAAATCAAAAACCCTGGATTAACGGAGATGTTCGCACGGCGCTGGCGGCACGGAGCACCGCTTTTGCCTCCGCGAACACATCGGACTACAAACACGCACATTACCAACTCCGGAAGACGATCAAAGCAGCCAAACGTGAGTACAGAGACAAGGTGGAGCAACAGTTTATCAACCCTCGGAGTATGTGGCAGGGACTAAACACAATCACAGACTTTAGAGGGAAAACCAGCACACCGCAGACCACGGCCTCTCTGTGTGAGGATCTAAACGTATTCTACGCTAGATTCGACACAGCGAACACCACGAGACCGGACAGTGTGCGCACCGCGGATGACGTCAGTGCGCACACTGTGTCTGAGGAGGATGTGCGGAAGTGCTTCAGGAGGGTGAACGCACGCAAAGCTACTGGTCCGGACGGGATTCCCGGCCGCGTCCTCAAGTCATGCGCGGCTCAGCTGGCTGGAGTGTTTACACACATCTTCAACCTTTCCCTCTCTCTGTCTGTAGTCCCAGCCTGCTTCAAAATGGCCACCATCGTCCCTGTACCCAAATCCTCCACCATCTCCTCATTGAATGACTGGCGACCCGTAGCCCTGACCCCCATCGTGAGCAAATGCTTCGAGAAGCTGGTCAGGGACTTCATCTGCTCTGCACTACCCGACTCACTGGACCCTCTACAGTTCGCATACCGCCACAACAGGTCCACTGATGATGCCATAGCCCTGACACTCCATGCTGCCCTGTCACACCTGGAGAAGAGAGACACGTATGTGAGAATGCTGTTTGTAGATTACAGCTCAGCATTCAACACCATCGTTCCCTCGAAGCTGGACAGGAAACTGCAGGATCTAGGACTGAGCAGCTCCCTCTGCAGCTGGATCCTTAACTTCCTGTCTGACAGACGCCAAGTGGTCAGACTGGGCAGCACCACCTCATCCCCCATCACACTGAACACTGGTGCTCCACAGGGGTGTGTACTGAGCCCTCTCCTGTACTCACTCTACACCTACGACTGCACGGCCACTAGAAACTCCAACATCATTGTGAAGTTTGCGGACGACGCTACAGTGGTGGGTCTTATTACCAATGGTGATGAGACGGCCTACAGGGAGGAGGTCAGCGCCCTGACCCACTGGTGTCAAGACAACCATCTCACCCTCAACGTCGCAAAGACAAAGGAGTTGATAGTGGACTTCCGGAGGTGCAGAGGAGTACACACCCCCATCACCATCAACGGCGCCGCTGTGGAGAGAGTGAGCAGCTTCCGCTTCCTTGGTGTACATCTGGCTGAGGATCTTACGTGGTCAGTACACATAAACAAAACAGTGAAGAAGGCGCAGCAGCGCCTCTTCTTTCTCAGGAGACTGAAAAGATTCGGCATGAGCCCCAGCATCCTCAGGACCTTCTATCGCTGTGCCATTGAGAGCATCCTCACTGGATGCATCACCACCTGGTACGGCAACAGCACCGCTCACAACCGCAAAGCTCTCCAGAGAGTAGTGCGGTGTGCTGAACGGATAATTGGAGGTGAGCTTCCCTCCCTCCAAGACATCTACAGGAAGCGGTGCCTGAGGAAAGCGGGGAGGATCATCAAGGACTCCAGTCACCCCAGCCATAAACTGTTCAGACTACTTCCATCAGGAAGGAGGTTCTGCAGCATCCGGTCCCGTACCAGCAGACTGAGAGACAGCTTTTTCCATCAGGCCATCAGACTGCTGAACACTTCATAGACACCTCACCCTCACTACTGGAACTTCAACATTATGCACTCCATACTGTATATAAATACCACTGTTTTGCACATACCAACCTCTGTATATTTTATATATCTTATTTTATTGTTTACTTTATTTCATTTGTAAAACATGTATATACATACTATATACACACTCAAACACACACACGTAGAAAAACATATTTAGTATACACATTCAGTAATGTATATACCTTTACATATTGTACATATATTTATTACTTTTTAGATTAGCCATTTTTATATTTTGCTTGTTTTACGTTATTGTATTTTGCACAACTCTGTTGCTTGTGAAGCTCGCACACAAGAATTTCACTCACATGTACTGTACCAGTGTACCTGCACATGTGATGTGACAATAAAAGTGATTTGATTTGAATGAAAATTATTGATTGTTATTAACTTGTGAAAAAGAAGTGTAACACATCCACATGTTATGTTCTTACATCCTTACAGAAACTGCGACTCCTTCACAATGTCAGGTAAATGTCAACTCATGTTGAATAATCAACCAATCAAGCCTTTTATTATCACATGCAATGTTACATGTACAACTGCAATGAAAATTTCACACCCTTCTGACCATACATATATTGCTTAAACATCACTTGGGAAGATAGGTTGGAAACAGTTAGGAAGGTCAGAAAACAATTTAATTAATAGATGAGGGGAGAGGAGGAGAAAAAAGAACTACAACCAGACAAAGCTCCTAGAAGACTGAAATGGATCATGGTTGCAGCATGCAAAAAGAAAATGATATCTGTTGACTACAGCATATGCTTTCTCACAGATTACCTTGTGGGAGTAGCTGGACCAAACTCTATTGGTATTTCAAGTTTGAAATCCCTGTTTGACCAGACAAACATTTCAGATGAGGTACCTCTTGACATAAAAATCCTTTTGTTGTCATAACTTTGTACCCAAGTGGTTAACTAATGTTAAATTCTGCTTTAAATACACTTTATTGTACAATTTACTTAATGAATCATATTCCTTAGTTCTGTTTTTATTTATATGTATTTATTTATTTGTTTTATAAGGTAATAGATGGCCTAATCTATTTGCAGTGTGAGGTATGTTGAAAAGCTGGTTTGATCATAATGACATAGCATATTTACATTTTTTGTAATGTATTTGAAAACATAGGTGTATTTATGTTATTTCTATAGAATTTCCCTCACATTTATCCAATACCAAGCCAAATCACTGGAAAAATTTTGGATGGGTCCACAAGAGCACAAAGTGCATACTTTTTGAAGGTATGACTTGGACTGTGGTAACTATGTTCTTATCACAAAGGGTTTATAAGTTGCCACTATAAACAAATAGCATTTTCCAAAATTAAAGCCTTGTCAGAAAAACCTGAAAAATACCTTTTTGAAACCTTTTCTGTGTAAAGATTTGCTCAAAAGCAATGCACACAGATTAAAACATTTCTGTCTTGGCCATCTGATAAAGAACACCAAAAATTGAGTGGTGCGTGTTGAGTCTGTGGTCTTGATTTGTTTCGTACACACTATAGAACTTAATTAATGTAAACAAAAAAATGACACTTTCTATATGTTTGTGTATCTGCAGAATTAATTACAAGTCTCACCTGACAAGCTTTCACAATTTTGCAGTGTCATTCTTGACAGAAAAACATACTTGTCACATTCTTTTTATTTCCAGAAAAACATCTTTCAGATGTATGAGAAATTGATTGGAGCCTGTCTGGAAAACGGCAGCCACTGGACCTTGTTTGTAAGTTGCACAGATTTTGCACTTTCTCTCGTGCATGATACTTTTCAGTGTCCCTCATTAGGAAGGCTCATGGCCCAAGCCTACCATATCCATCTTTTTACAAAACAGTTTTGTGACATACCCAAGAGGACCATAGTCTATATGAATTCATTTGGAGAGTCGGAGGTCAGAAAAAGTGCGGTGTTGAAAAACTGGAGGTAATTAATCAACATATTTAACTTAACATATTTAATTTAATTGAAATCATTACCAAACTTGGCTATTGATTTCTCTATATGCTTTTTATTTGTAATAACT
Organism: Pelmatolapia mariae; assembly: GCF_036321145.2. Classification (NCBI taxonomy): domain Eukaryota; kingdom Metazoa; phylum Chordata; class Actinopteri; order Cichliformes; family Cichlidae; genus Pelmatolapia; species Pelmatolapia mariae. Next base: position 188,891 of record NC_086243.1, on the reverse strand, counting down.
GCGATCTCTCAGCTCATTTGCTTCAGCAAGAGGCTGCACTGGAGAGTGGACTTTGTCACATGTGAGCCACCCACATCAACAGGATGGGAACTCATGTGGAGTGCATGTCATAATGGTACTGAAAACTATAGCTTTAACCTATATAAGTAATGTTTACATTTTTGCCTATTCAGTTTTTAAAGCTTTAGAGACTGGATGGTAAAATCTCAATTATTTTTTTTTTGTAGATTGAACCATTTCAGCAGCAAGGCTTTGCTTTGGTTGCTCTGGTTTTTTTTCTCGGGGGGGGGGGGGGGGGGGGGGGGGGGGGGGGTGTTTAAAAAAATAAAAATAAAACCATTTCTTTGTTAACCGAATTTTTTTTCTTCTTTTTTTCTTTTTTTTTCTTCTTCGTCAATTATTAGTTTGCCCAGTCTCTCATTGAGGGTAAAACACATGTGGAGGAGTACAACACTGAAATCCCAAAGCTCAGGTCCAGACTTTGCCACTACTTATTTTCCTCAATAGGTAAATATAAAATTAGCTGCCTTCTTTTTCTCTAACATTGGAAAATGTAACTTGTACTTAAACAAATTATATTTTGCAGATCGAACTAGGAAGTGCAGTCAGTGCTGGTGTGTGATTGCAGCCAAAGACCGGGTACGCTATGACATGTCCTTAGCCATATAGATTGTTTATATAATGGACTTTTGTTCATTTGTTTTTTGTTTGTTTGTTTCTTTTTTTTTAATTCACAGGTGCAGTGCCAGAAATGTGGTGCATACAAGCACATGCGTTGTTCAAAGTCTGTTTGTGGCATCTGTATCTTCTGTGAGAGTAAGTCACAGTACAACTAAACAATGTCCAAAAATGTTTAAAGTGAAAGAATTTTCATAATTTTGCCTTTGCACACCAGGACTGTGTAATTAAAGTGGACGTTTCAAGATCCAGTTTTTACACAAAACTATTTTAGACATAACTGTGTCGTATTTTGGGGATTTCCTTTCACAATTAAATTGATATAGTGCTGTTTATATCATTCTTCTTTATGTAACAGCACAGTGCAGCACAGCAGAGGGAAAGGAGTTGTGCAGCATAGTAGGTGGCTATACAGGAGGAGCAATAGAAGTAGCCAGCGAAGAATGTCATCAGGGAAAGCATCAGGCAGCGAATGACAAAGGAAAAGTTCCTAAGGGAGAGGACATCTGCAGCAAACCGACAAGTAACAGTGAGATAGGAGGACTGACAGTCAGAGATGAAGGTACACAGACTGAAGACAAAGAAAAAGAAACAGAAGTATACAGCACAAGTCTGAGTACAGATAATGCTGTTGATGATGATGTTGACAGGATCGATGCAGATACAGAATTTCAAACTGATTCAGAAGGAACTAGTACAGTTTACAGAGTGCATGGTCGCTTATCTGTACCAAGCTCAAAAAAGAAAACCTACACAGTAACAGAAGACGAGATCAAGCGCAGAATCCAAGCAGAGAACATGTCAGTTTATGTTTTCAGAGGTTTGATTGGGGTAGGTATACATTTCGTGATTTTGATGTCACCTGAAATAAATCCGGGTTACTCGTATCAATGAAGTGACAATGTGGCTGGAAATTGTGCATTTGCTGCAACATATACACAATTACACCATGTAAACAAAAGCATTTAACTTTGTGTGTGTGTGTGTGTGTCTCTCTCTGCTCTTTTGGTGTTTGCACTTTTTCTTTTTTTAGGGCCGTAAAGCCAAACTGCCCGCAATGATTCTTGACAGGCCTAAGAAGGCCAAAACTAAAGTAACGGTGTTTAGTGTTCTGAGTGAAGAGGAGGCTGGGGAGCTAGCCCTCGGGTTTGCCGGAAGATTGGCCTGCGATGTCACAAGAGACATGGTCTGTAAAGGCATCGACCATTCAAGTGCTGATATGACAAAGTAAGTTAGTAGAATAAAATGAAAGTTGTATCTTTTTTTGGTATTATTTGTCATTTCCCCGTATTTGGGTTATTGGTGTAATATTGTTAATCTTACTTTCTAATAACAGACAGACTCTTCGCAAAATCCAACACAACCTTAAACAGGAACTGACTGATTCCTCAACTTTCAGTTTGCTGACACACACCTTTGGCCCTGCTGCACTGGATTCTGTCATTTCTTTCCTGTGTGAAAAACTGGATCTTGTCTCTTAAATAATAAAACCTTTTGTGACTTTTGTTTGTTCTGTAAATCAGAATCTTGAAAATTGTTCACTGTTGTTTTAAGTTTGTATTAAGTTAACTATTTGGCAAAAATGTCTGGTTCCTAATCCAAACAGCATAATGACTGTTCTAACACATATCTTAAAAATGCTACAAAGAAAGAAAATTATCACATATGTTTCAATATGTGATAATTTAATCACACTCGGTTTGTAGTAGCTTTCCTGTTTTATTTTGTGAGTTTTGGTATGTTTACACTGTTGTCATTTTTATTTCCCTTGTGTTCGTCTTCCCTTATTAGTTTTACTTCATTTAATTAGTCTGATTTAATAACTTATAATTATTTACTTTCCAGTGTGTATATATGCTCCTCGTTTGGATTATTGTTTGTTTGAGTTATGCCTGTCTTTTCTATTAAAGATTTGGACTTTTGGACTATTAGTGGACCTCGTAGGTTTTTATTCTGTGCAATTGGTAATTGACTGGGTTTAATTTAGTGGCCTGGAAAACAGGCCCAAGGGATCTGGTCATTTTAACCCCCTAAGACCCGAAATCTTCCATGGCATGCATTTGGGCTGATTGGGACCCGATGAATGTAAAAACAAAGAATTACCAGATTTTTTTTTTTTACTAAAGTTTTGTTTTTGAGAAAAATGAGAGCCACATATGAGGACATTCATTTGAAATTTCGATAGAACAGTTGCAGTATAATGTCCTCGTAACTGTATATCAGGCCCTTGTTGATCAAGATTTAGCATTTCGGTCTAAATAACCCAAAATGTGATGTCCAGATATGTGGACGCCATGTCCTAGGAGGTTAAAGGCTGGAGTAAAGTGTTAGAGCTATTTATACCTATGTAAACTTTTATACACTGGTTTTTACCTGTATTGTTTCAGAAAGGTTTAAAAGGGTAATGTCCACAGTTTATAATTTTTGAATTCAACATATTTTATAAAAGTAATTGAGCTTGAACACAGAAAAAACTGAATCAAATAATCATAAAATCAAATCACTTGCACTATACTGAAGTCTAATCTACTCTGAGCTAATGCTGGTTTCCAACACTGATCGGGTAAAGGAGAGAGATGAGGGTGTGCAGGGCCTGGCCACTGGTGCTCTTATCCCCGTTCTGTGTGATACAATCCAACAGGAAAGCAGTCAAACCCTTGGACATTAGCCAAGTTAACGTTCACAAATATATACACACAGAGGAACTCTGAGCCCCAATGTCAGCATTAGCACAAACATACCACTTTATACCAAATCTCAGTCCTAGGTCAGGTATTAGTCTCATTCCTTTACTCTGGCTATATTTTCTTACTCATTACTATTAAACTTCTACTTAGTCATACTCTAAATTACAATTAAGGATGATTAACTAGTAACAAAATCACACCCCGATAACTCTGTTATTACACTTTGTATTTAATCATAAAAAGGCTGGATGTTGAAACCTTTTACTTCTATTTTGTATGAGCCAGGGGTCCTCAACAGCTGATACTCTATGTCCACAAAGTGACAGGTACCGTTTTATGGAGCAAAAAACTTAAGAGCGCATATTTTATAAATAATACCAACAATTACAAATGCAGACCTTTAATAGTAATAAGTAATCCTTTATTTATAATACATAGCAATATAAAAATAGTAACATATGAAAATATTACAATGGGCACAGATGAATTTGTATCAAAAACAGCAACCAAGCCAAAGTAATGAATAACACACATAAATAACACCTGCTTGAGAGAGACCAAACAATTTCTTTTCATCTGTTCCTTGGCAGAAAGTTAAGACAACTATTCAGCTTTAGGTTTCAATAAACAGAAGTAATGGATGCAGTCCCTTTGAAATGTCTACACAAAAGTCTACTTGTGCATATACTTAGCTTTAACTCTTCTCTTTTTTGTTTTGTATTCCAAAAAGTTTTCATTTTCTCCAGAGGATGTCTCCCTCTCAGTGGTTATCGATTGTTCACATTCATTTTCACAGACTGTTGGAATGTCGATGCTGGCCGAACGTTTCTTGCTAGAATGCAATGACCTAATTTTGCGTGCATTATCTGTCATCTTTATTTCGTACTGACATATACCTGTGCCTACTTCTTGTTTTGTTTTTAAGACATTTGTATGCAGTTCATCTATCATTGCAGTAATGCCCTCTGGAATGAATGCCCACTGTTTAACTGTGTCTAAAACAGCATTTAGTTTTCCAACCGCATCTTCTGTGCATTTTTTGTCTGTGCTTTCAACTACAGGAGTGTCATTCAAAGTTGATAAAGGACTTTTCAGAGAGTTTTTCATTTGTTTAAAATGGCTACAAGCCACCTTCAGGCAAGCACATGTGTTATAGTGAGAGAACGTACAACAAGTGCACTGAAGTGTTTCAGCCGATGCAAAAAAACACAGATTTCCAAACAAACTTGGCATTTTTATCACTTTCAAGTCCTCACAGTGTACAAAGTAACGCCTTTCTTTCACTGCAATTCTTGCCAAGGTAGAAATGTCTGTTTCCATGTTTGGATAGATGTCATTGTCAACCTCTGCTAATTTTGCAAGTAACACTAGATGCTTGCAAAGAAGTCCTTGTAAGCCATATGAACAGTTGCAGTAGGACTCAACAGGGCAGACATCATACACTATGTCTTCTCTTGACTCAGATGGGACTTGATATGCATTAACTCCATGGCTGTTCTTGACTGTAATTTTAAGAGCCCAACCACTTTCCATCAGTCTTGAAGCAGAGTCTGAAACTTGAGACAAGGTGTCAGCAAACCTGTTTTTCATGCGGCCCACATCTTGCAGGGTTTTTATGACTGAGAAATAGTCGTCGGCCTTCCCTAGGAGCACTTCAATTAGATCATCCAGACGCCTATTCTTGTAGCCAGATAAAAACTGGTATTTCAAGCGGTGGAAAAATCTGAAAAAAAGTTATTTAAAATGATTAGTAACTGTAATTGAAGGAATTTAAAGTTTAAATCAAGAGTGTATTATTTAAAAAAATTGGAATACCTATTGCACACGTCTTTTATAAAGGAATGCTCTGTGCCGGTTTAGCTGGTTTAGGCAAATCCACCTACTCTGTTTTTTGTTGTGATAACATAAAAACACTGCTAAAATTTAAACGATTCGCCTAAAAGCTATTCTGGCAATGACATGAAGAACCTACTTAGTTTAGCCTCTTGGATTAATGCATAATATCTTTTTTTCAGCAATAAAATTGAATGAGGTCAAAATAATAAATCATACCTTTCAATCACATTGTTTGTTTCAGAACGAGCGTGACTGAAGCGACGGCCGTAGTCACACCACATGTGGCCAATGCCTTCCCAGTGCTTCTGAAAATACTGGCACACCAAAGGGTATTGCTTAAATGTCTGGCAAAACTCTGCTGATGTGGCTTTAAAGTCTTCCTCCTAAGAGAATTGGATGCAACAGAATATATTTCAATCCATTTAACAGACCTATTGAAATCTTTAATATTATGTATTAAAGCCCTTTTCCTTTTATTAAATAACATTAAGAATTTTAAGTTATTAATAATATGTTGTGTTTTTGCATTAAGAAGCAATTATTTCTTCCCTTACAATGGCTAAGAAGGAACACTAAACCTATAAGCATATTTGGTTTCCGCATCTGTCTGTGAAAGAATCCCACTCACAAGTTCTACTGCACTGTGGGTGACAAAATGATGGCCTGCACAGCTTAAGTACTTGTTTTGATAAGCAAGATAAGAAGCCAGTTTTAGAAATCATTTCAAAAATCAATTTTGTATCTCTCTGTAACTTTTTTTAGCAACTGAAAGTTATTATGCTCTTACAAAAGAAAGAAATGATTTCATTTCTCTTTTGGGTGTTAGAAAGCCCATGGACCCCAGACTCAGATTTTGAAAGCCATCGATTAACAGCCTGTTAATGTAAGAGAAAAAAAGTTAATCTGGAGAGAGAGACAGAGGAGCAGCTGTACAAAAAGCATAAAAGAAAGCTGACGTCCAAAAATAACTTTGTCACTCACCGGACAAGAGGACCTGTGCATTACAGAAATCAACTTTACACGATGTCCCAGGACAAATTCGTAAATTTCGGGATTACTGTTAATCTCCATAGAATCAAGAACTCATGTCCAGTTTCACAGCTATGGACCAGTTAATTATGTTTCCAGGTGATATTTTGATTCATAGATTCAGCACAACCATTAGTCTAGGCCTTTTAGTTCAAATTCTCTTCACTTATGTTTGTAAAATGATCAGGGAAGCTACTGAAATTTTGCCTGACATTGTTATGACAGCTATATTCACCTATATTCACCTGTACATTTATTAAATATCATAATATATTGACGGGAGAGCTATATTCACCTGTACTTTCATAATAAATCATAATACATTGACACGCAGTCTGGAGAACACTGGTTCGCAAGTAGCCTATCACTAGCAAACAAACAGCTATCCATTTCAAGGAAAACATATGTATTATGCTTACCGTTTATTAAAGAAAAGTATCTTGAGAGGAATTGAAATTGCTGGATCAGCGGACAAAAGGCGGTTTCTCGGATCGGCAGACAAAAGGCGGTTTCTCGAAGAAGATTTTTTTTTGAAGGCGGGTATTTTCCGAAGTCGCAAAAGTATGACGTCACAAGAAGGTGATTGGTTTCTTGTAATGTGGACCCTGGAACAACATTAATTATGATGATGTGGGAACAACGCCAACACGAGGATATCAGATCGTCCGTAATTAAGAGTCATAGAAATCTGAACCTCACTGCTAAACTGGCGGTCTAACTGTACATGTGCTGCCATTGCAGAGGTCCCTCCCACTGAGTGTGAGGATGTTGAAGATATTGGTAGTCCTGATGTGAAAGCAGAGCTTCCTTCCCAACTCAGCATCACTAAGGATGTTATGGAGTGCTGCATTCATCTGCTGTCTGATCCCAGTTTTATGTAGAGTCAACTGTTGGACTAGTAACAAAAATAATCATTCTTGTGAGGGTAGGACCGCCAGCGTTGGTACAATTCATCCTGTCAGAACTGTGTGGATGACTGTTCACTGGTGTAATGCTCATCAAGGAAAAACATTCAGTCTGGTCCACGAGTGAAACAGAAATAAGTCTGTGCTGAAGTCGTGCCTGCTCAGGAGTTTGGGCTCAATTTCAATTTTCAATTTCAATTTCAATTTCAATTTCTTTATTGTCCCACAAGGGGAAATTAGTTTAGCAGCAGGATAAAAATAAACAGAACAATAAAATAATAATAACAATAATAATGATAGAAAGTTCAAGGACAATTATTTGCCATTAAGGAGACAAGACGCAGTAGGGATAAAAGAGACCTGGAGTCTTTTAGTCCTCCTCGGAGGTACTCTAAAACGGCGGCCGGAAGGCAACAACTCAAACTCACTGTGAAGTGGATGGTTCACACAATTAATAATAGAATGAGCCTTTCTAAGCACATTTCTATTGTAAATGGCCCAAAGTCCATCTTGCCAGCACCCTGAAATTTTGCTAGCAATTTTTACCAGAAGTCCCAACCGATTCTTATTCTTCACCGTCAGGTTACCAAACCAGGCAGCGATACAAAAAGACATCACAGATTCGATAAAACTTCTATAAAACAAAGACAGCATCTCAGATGAGACATTAAAAGATCATTTTCCTTAAAAAGAACCGTCTTTGTTGAACTTTTTTAGTAGTGGCATCAGCATGAGATTCAAAACACAGTTTATGGTCAAGTACCACACCCAGATATTTATAACTCTCAACTATCCCAACATCGGCAGTTTTAATGATAGTGGGTGATGAGCTATAAGAGGACTTCCTAAAATCAATAATCATGTCTTTAGTTTTTGACACATTAAGTGAAAGCAAGGACTCATCACACCAATTCACAAAATCATCTACAACCTGTCCATGGCCTGACTCATCCCCCAATAGAAGACTGACGATCACTGTGTCGTCAGCAAACTTCACGATGTGTCTGTTCGTGAAATTGCTGCGACACTCATTTGTGTACAGATTGAACAGTAGGGGAGAGAGGCAACAACCCTGGGGTGATCCAGTAGAGGAGGAGAGCACATCAGAAAATACATGATTCACCCTCACACATTGTGACCTATTGATCAGAAAGTCTGTCACCCAGCCGACCAGACTAGCGTCAAGCTTAAAATGATTGTAAAGCCTGTCCGCAAGTAAGAGGGGTTGAATTGTATTAAATGCAGATGAAAAGTCAGCAAATAATAATCTTGCGTGGGTGTGGGGGGCCTCAAGATGCTTATACAAGAGATGCAGGAGTGTGACAGCAGCATCCTCCACAACTCTCCCTGCTCTATAGGCAAACTGGAAGGCGTCAAGATGGTGTTCAACATGCATTAAAATCTCCTTCTTAATTATCTTCTCAAATGACTTCATCACTAAAGACGTCAGAGCCACAGGCCTAAAATCATTCAGTACCTTAGGAGAACTGCCCTTAGCAACAGGAACAATGACAGCATGTTTCCAAATCTTAGGTACCGTCTGTAGCTCTAAAGAAAGCGAGAAGATATAGTGAAAAATCCCACTCAACTGAGCAGCACAAGTTCTCAGTACCTGTCCACAGATGTTGTCAGGTCCAGGACTCTTGCTTTTGGTTTGTCTAAAAAGATTAGCTACCCCCCTCTCATCAATACAAATTGATGGGGGAATGATAGTCTCTTCCCTCAGTGTGCTGGTCTGCCTAGAACAGTCATAGTTCTCAAAACGAAGGTAAAAACTGTTAAGACTGTCTGCCAGATGTTTGTCAGAGGTAAACCCCTCTAAGGTGATATTACTTTTACCTTTCGTGTGTAGCCCTGCCATTGTTTTCATACCAAGCCAAGCTCTTTTGAGGTTGTTACTGCTGAGTTCTGCCTCAATCTTATTTCTGTACCTCATCTTGGCGATCTTTATTGCAGCCCTCACCTCCTTCCTCAATATTCTCACAGTGGGAACGTCTCCCTCGTTAAAAGCAATTTTCCTTTTAAGAATCAGATCCTTAATATCTTTAGAGAGCCACGGTTTGTTATTGGGGAAAGTCTTAAATTCTCTGACTGGAATCACAGAGTCTTTGCAAAAAGAGATGTAGCTACACACTACATCAGTGAGTTCATCCAAATCAGAAGTGCTCTCTTGAAACAAGGACCAGTCAGTGCAATCAAAACACCCCTGAAGGGCAACACAACTGTCTTTTGTCCAGACATTAGTCCGCTTCACACAGGCCTTCTCCCTCCTAATCACAGATCTGTAAGCAGGGAGGAGGTGAATAACATTGTTATAATCCAAAATGCTGCAGCAAGAGTACTGACAGGGACTAGAAAGAGAGAGCATATTTCTCCTGTTTTGGCTTCCCTTCATTGGCTTCCTGTTAAATCCAGAATTGAATTCAAAATCCTGCTCCTCACATACAAGGTCTTAAATAATCAGGCCCCATCTTATCTTAATGACCTTGTAGTACCATATCACCCTATTAGAGCACTTCGCTCTCGCTCTGCAGGCTTACTTGTTGTTCCTAGAGTATTTAAAAGTAGAATGGGAGGGAGAGCCTTCAGTTTTCAGGCCCCTCTTCTGTGGAACCAGCTTCCAGTTTGGATTCAGGAGACAGACACTATCTCTACTTTCAAGGTTAGGCTTAAAACTTTCCTTTTTGCTAAAGCATATAGTTAGGGCTGGACCAGGTGACCCTGAATCCTCCCTTAGTTATGCTGCAATAGACGTAGGCTGCCGGGGATTCCCATGATGCATTGAGTTTTTCCTTTCCAGTCACCTTCTCACTCACTATGTGTTAATAGACCTCTCTGCATCGAATCATATCTGTTATTAATCTCTGTCTCTCTTCCACAGCATGTCTTTCATCCTGTTTTCCTTCTTTCACCCCAACCGGTCGCAGCAGATGGCCGCCCCTCCCTGAGCCTGGTTCTGCCGGAGGTTTCTTCCTGTTAAAAGGGAGTTTTTCCTTCCCACTGTCGCCAAAGTGCTTGCTCATAGGGGGTCATATGATATGATTGTTGGGTTTTTCTCTGTATTTATTATTGTGCTATCTACTGTACAATATAAAGCGCCTTGAGGCGACTTTTGTTGTGATTTGGCGCTATATAAATAAAATTGAATTGAATTGAATTGAATTGAATTGTGATCCGAAGAACCTAGCGCAGGTCCAGCCACAGACTTATATGCCCCCTTAATTGGTCCATAACACAAATCCAACGTTTTGTTATGCCTTATAGGACAAGTGACATATTGAAAGAAATTGTTCAGTGATTTCTTAAGATTACAATTGTTAAAATCACCAAGAATAAAATTAGGAGCATCCGGTGAGAGAGTCTGCAGACTGTGTACCACTTTAAAAATGGCGTCAGCAGCAACTTTAACGTCAGCTTTAGGATGAATGTAAACAACAGTGACAAAAATTTGAGGGAACTCCCTCGGTAAGTAAAAAGGCCTGACAGATACTGAAAGGAGCTCGATGTCAGGAAGACACAACCGCTCCCGCACAGTAAAATTATTACACCAGCCCTGGTTGATATACAAACATACCCCTCCTCCGTGAGATTTGCGTGTTACTCCACAGTTCCGATCCAATCTGACCGGGGTCCCAAAGCCGCTGATTTGCAGTGAAGTGTCACTGTCCATATCGGTCAGCCACGTCTCGGTAAGCGCGATCAGACAAGCCTCCCTGTATTCCCGTAGATGAAGCACATTTCCTTGTAATTCATCCGTTTTGTTCCTAAGAGATTGGACATTGGCCAGAATCATAGAAGGCAGAGGAACACAATTCTTCCTCCGAAGTTTTCTTACACACTGACGCACGCCGCCTTTCTTTCCGCGTTTTCTCAAGCGGCGGGGCTTTCCAAAATTAGTCTTTGACCGGGCAAATAAATCCTCACCAAGAATCACATCTGTCCGAGCATTAGAACAGTCGTACATAGACAAACAGGACCACCGTAATCCAAGTAGTTCCTCGCGTGTATAAGTGATTGTCAGTGAGAGTGAATGACTCCAGGTGAATATCGCCAACAACAATAAAACTAAAGTGTAGAAGATCTCCACCTCGGCAAAAAGTTAAAACCACGGTTAAAAACAGAGTTAAAACAAAGTTAAAAAGAAAAAGAAAAAGAGAAAAGAGAAAGAAAACGCCAATAAGAAAACGCCAATAAACTGCTGCAGGTCGCCACAAGCGCCCTCCTCTCAATGAAGACCTCAATAACTAGTTTCAGCTCACATATAATCAGGACCAAAACAGAGATAATTGTTAGCTGTGCTGTGCGTCTTTGTCTTTAGGTGCTGGACGTGCTGGAGTTGTGCGTTCAGGTGCTGAGTGAGAGGGAAAATGAACTGCTGCCTATGGCTCATCGCTGCTGGCCAGCACTCCTGCAGAGACTCACAGCCGATGACCCATTAGCAGTCCTCAGAGCCTTCAGGGTAAGTAAAACAAACCTCTCTTTTCATTACGTCAGTCAAAATTATTCAAGTCGTCTTTATTTTTTTAAGCTCTTAATAATGAAAGAATGAAAGATGGTGCCCAACAACAGGCTTATTTCATTCAGAAATAGTTCTGTTGTTTATCAATCAATCGATTGCACACCGATTCAATATTGATTGCAACTTTGCCAAAACAATGTGGGACTCTGTAGTTTTCTCTGGTACTCTCCCCAATCAGACCAGGAGTGACATGTTTAGCTGCATGTTCTCCTTAAATTGTTGGCTGTCTGAGTGGTGTCCCAGAAACGATGTGGGCTTCATAGATAATTGGCAAACCTTCTGGAGGAAACCTGGTCTTGTTAGGAGAGACGGCATCCATCCCACTTTGGATGGAGCAGCTCTCATTTCTAGAAATATGGACCAATTTATTAAACCCTCCAAAATCTGACTATCCAGAGTTGGGACCAGGAAGCAGAGTTGCAGTCTTACACGCCTCTCTGCAGCTTCTCTCCTCCTGCTACCCCCCCAAAAACCCATCTCCATTGAGACTGTGTCAGCTCCCAAACAGACAAAAAACAAACTAAAAACCAGCAACAAACAATTTAAACATAAAAAAATCAAAAAGAAAGAACAATACAGAATCCACATCTGAACCAAAGAGTAAAACAGTGAAATGTGGATTATTAAATATTAGGTCTCTCTCCTCCAAGTCTCTGTTAGTACATGACTTAATAATTGATCAACAAATCGATTTACTCTGCCTTACAGAAACCTGGTTGCAGCAGGATGATTATGTTAGTTTAAATGAATCAACACCCCCGAATCATTCTAACTACCAGAAACCTCGAAGCACAGGCCGAGGGGGCGGTGTGGCAGCAATTTTTCACACCAGCCTATTAATCAACCAAAGACCCAGACAGACTTTTAATTCATTTGAAAGCCTGATGCTTAGCCTCGTCCACCCCAGCTGTAAAACTCAGAAACCAGTCTTACTTGTTATCATCTATCGTCCACCTGGGCCTTACACAGAGTTTCTCTCTGATTTCTCAGACTTTTTATCTGATTTAGTGCTCAGCTCAGATAAAATAATTATTGTGGGTGATTTTAACATCCATGTAGATGCTAAAAATGAAAGCCTCAACATTGCATTTAATCTGTTATTAGACTCAATTGGCTTCTCTCAAAATGTAAAAGAACCCACCCACCACTTTAATCACACTCTAGATCTTGTTTTAACATATGGCATAGAAACTGAACATTTAACAGTGTTTCCTGAAAACCCTCTGCTGTCTGATCATTTCCTGATAACATTTACATTTACAATAACTGATTACACAGCAATGGAGAGTAGACTTTATCACAGTAGATGTCTTTCTGAAAGTGCTGTAACTAAGTTTAAGAATATAATCCACCCACTGTTATCATCTTCAATGCCCTGTACCAACACAGAGCAGAGCAGCTATCTGAACGCTACTCCAACAGAGGTCGATCATCTTGTTAATAATTTTACCCCCTCACTACGTACGACTCTGGATACTGTAGCTCCTGTGAAAACTAAGGTCTCAAATCAGAAGTCCCTGACTCCGTGGTATAATTCTCAAACACGTAGCCTAAAGCAGATAACTCGTAAGCTGGAGAGGAAATGGCGTGTCACAAATTTAGAGGATCATCATTTAGCCTGGAGAAATAGTTTGTTGCTTTATAAGAAAGCCCTCCGCAAAGCCAGAACATCTTACTATTCGTCACTGATTGAAGAAAATAAGAACAACCCCAGGTTTCTCTTCAGCACTGTAGCCAGGCTGACAAAAAGTCAGAGCTCTACTGAGCCAACCATCCCTTTAACGTTAACTAGTAATGACTTCATGAACTTCTTCACAAATAAAACTTTAATCATTAGAGAAAAAATTACCAATAATCATCCCACAGATGTAATATTATCTACAGCTACTTTCAGTACCATTGATGTTAAGTTAGACTCTTTTTCTCCAATTGATCTTTCTGAGTTAACTTCAATAATTACTTCCTCCAAACCATCAACGTGTCTTTTAGACCCCATTCCTACAAAACTGCTCAAAGAAGTCCTGCCATTAATTAATGCTTCAATCTTAAATATGATCAATCTATCTCTAATAATCAGCTATGTACCACAGGCCTTCAAGGTGGCTGTAGTTAAACCTTTACTCAAAAAGCATCTCTAGACCCAGCAGTCTTAGCTAATTATAGGCCAATCTCCAACCTTCCTTTCATATCAAACATCCTTGAAGGAGTAGTTGTCAAACAGCTAACAGATCATCTGCAGAGGAATGGCTTATTTGAAGAGTTTCAGTCAGGTTTCAGAGCTCATCACAGCACAGAAACAGCTTTAGTGAAGGTTACAAATGATCTTCTTATGGCCTCTGACAGTGGACTCATCTCTGTGCTTGTCCTGCTAGACCTCAGTTCAGCGTTCGATACTGTCGACCATAATATCCTATTAGAGCGATTAGAACATGCTGTAGGTATTACAGGTACTGCACTGCAGTGGTTTGTATCATATCTATCTAATAGACTCCAGTTTGTGCATGTAAATGGAGAGTCCTCTTCACACACTGAGGTCAATTATGGAGTTCCTCAGGGTTCAGTGCTAGGACCAATTCTGTTTACATTATACATGCTTCCCTTAGGCAGCATCATTAGAAGACATAGCATACATTTGCACTGCTATGCAGATGACACGCAGCTCTATCTGTCCAAGAAGCCAGGTAACACACACCAATTAGTTAAACTGCAGGAATGTCTTAAAGACATAAAGACCTGGATGGCCGCTAACTTTCTGCTTCTTAATTCAGATAAAACTGAGGTTATTGTACTCGGCCCTGAAAATCTTAGAAATATGGTATCTAACCAGATTCTTACTCTGGATGGCATTACCTTGGCCTCCAGTAATGCTGTGAGGAACCTTGGAGTCATTTTAGACCAGGAAATGTCCTTCAATGCACATATTAAACAAATATGCAAGACTGCTTTCTTCCATTTGCGCAACATCTCTAAAATTAGAAATATCCTGTCTCAGAGTGATGCTGAAAAACTAGTTCATGCATTTATTACTTCCAGGCTGGACGACTGTAATTCATTATTATCAGGAAGTCCTAAAAACTCCCTGAAAAGCCTTCAGTTAATCCAAAATGCTGCAGCAAGAGTCCTGACAGGGACTAGAAAGAGAGAGCAGATTTCTCCTGTATTGGCTTCCCTTCATTGGCTTCCTGTTAAATCCAGAATTCAAAATCCTGCTCCTCACATACAAGGTCTTAAATAATCAGGCCCCATCTTATCTTAATGACCTTGTAGTACCATATCACCCTATTAGAGCACTTCGCTCTCACACTGCAGGCTTACTTGTTGTTCCTAGAGTATTTAAAAGTAGAATGGGAGGCAGAGCCTTCAGTTTTCAGGCCCCTCTTCTGTGGAACCAGCTTCCAGTTTGGATTCAGGAGACAGACACTATCTCTGCTTTCAAGATTAGGCTTCAAACTTTCCTTTTTGCTAAAGCATATAGTTAGGGCTGGACCAGGTGACCCTGAATCCTCCCTTAGTTATGCTGCAATAGACGTAGGCTGCCGGGGATTCCCATGATGCATTGAGTTTTTCCTTTCCAGTCACCTTTCTCACTCACTATGTGTTAATAGACCTCTCTGCATCGAATCATATCTGTTATTAATCTCTGTCTCTCTTCCACAGCATGTCTTTATCCTGTTTTCCGTCTCTCACCCCAACCGGTCGCAGCAGATGGCCCCGCCCCTCCCTGAGCCTGGTTCTGCTGGAGGTTTCTTCCTGTTAAAAGGGAGTTTTTCCTTCCCATTGTCGCCAAAGTGCTTGCTCATAGGGGGTCATATGATTGTTGGGTTTTTCTCTGTATCTATTATTGTGCGATCTACTGTACAATATAAAGCGCCTTGAGGCGACTTTTGTTGTGATTTGGCGCTATATAAATAAAATTGAATTGAATTTACTCAAGTACTTAAAATACATAAAGTCTGTGTTTCAGGTAGGTGTTTCCATGTTATACTAGATTCTGCTGTTGTCATGGTTGGCTGTGTGGCAGGCAAGCATAAGTGGTGGATGCAAAAATGCAGGACTCTTGGAGACGGGAATAAACTGAAAACGCAGCTTTATTGCTGGAAGAACGATTCACAAAATAAAACTTACAAAAGGAGAACAAAACTCTAAACCGAGGTGCTGGAGGACTGGACATTACAAACACACAGCAGGTTGAAGGTACGACGTGACAGGGAGCACAGGAAAACACAGGGCTTAAATACACAGGGAGTAATTAGGGAATGGGCAACAGGAGGGAGACAGCTGGGAGAAATCAGGCTAACGAGACAGGGGAGAGGTAAAACTGAACACACTGACATGAGACATGAACTTTCAAAGTAAAACAGGAAATAAGAAACAAATCACAAAACCGCAAACATATACACAGCCATCCAGGACACACACACATACACATATATATACACATTCTCCACAGTTATGTGTTAAAAATACAGTAGATCAGGTCCATCAGTCAGAAACGGAGCCCGGAGACGTCTGAGACAAAGTTTTTGTAGCTCTTTGTCGACGTTCCTCATAATATTTCTAAAAAAACAGAAACGTGAGAAAACAAACATCGTTAGGCCAACAGTGTGATTTTGTGTGCTGAATCGTGTAGATGTATGTGCGTGCGTACCTGCAGGTTGTCGTAGTGTTTCTGGCTGCAGCAGTGGAGTTCCTTGGCGGTCTTCTCATTCAGGCAGAAAACAGAGCAGATGTTACAGAAAAATCCTGATTTAGGGACCACAAACTCCTGACCTGCAGAGAAGCAGAAACAGGAAGATTAGACAAGTATTAACAACAAATTTGAATTCAGAGTGTGTGTGTGTCTGACCGATGGGGCTGTTAGGGTTGAACTGAGGCAGTCTGAAATCTGCTACAACACACGGAGACTGAGAGCGAGATCGCTTTGCCTCAGGTCCGACAAGCTCCCTCCTGCGTTTACCCACAACTGAAAATGAAAAGAGCGACACGTTAATCATCAACAAATCTGCTACAGGACCCACTGGGTTTATAAAATATTTAAACATTAAATTATAACTCAATAATAATTGAACAAATGATTTCGATTTACTTGAAAAGCTGAAACATTCATCGGCCACTTTATTAGGTACACCTGTTTGACTGCTCATTAATGTAACTCTCTGATCAGCCAATCACATGGCAGCAACTTAGTGATTTAGGTATGTAGACATGGTCAGATGACCTGCTGAAATTCAAACTGAGCATCAGAATGAAGAAGAAAAAGAATTTAAGTCACTTAAACGTGGCATGTTTGCTGATCTTAGCATTTCAAAAACTGCTGATCTGCTGGGATTTTCCCACAGAAGCATCTCTAGGGTTTACATAAAATCGTCTGGAACAGAAAATGTCCAGTGAGTCAAATCAAATCAAATCAAATCACTTTTATTGTCACATCACATGTGCAGGTACACTGGTACAGTACATGTGAGTGAAATTCTTGTGTGCGAGCTTCACAAGCAACAGAGTTGTGCAAAATACAATAATGTAAAACAAGCAAAATATAAAAATGGCTAATCTAAAAAGTAATAAATATATGTACAATATGTAAAGGTATATACATTACTGAATGTGTATACTAAATATGTTTTTCTACGTGTGTGTGTTTGAGTGTGTATATAGTGTGTATATACATGTTTTACAAATGAAATAAAGTAAACAATAAAATAAGATATATAAAATATACAGAGGTTGGTATGTGCAAAACAGTGGTATTTATATACAGTATGGAGTGCATAATGTTGAAGTTCCAGTAGTGAGGGTGAGGTGTCTATGAAGTGTTCAGCAGTCTGATGGCCTGATGGAAAAAGCTGTCTCTCAGTCTGCTGGTACGGGACCGGATGCTGCAGAACCTCCTTCCTGATGGAAGTAGTCTGAACAGTTTATGGCTGGGGTGACTGGAGTCCTTGATGATCCTCCCCGCTTTCCTCAGGCACCGCTTCCTGTAGATGTCTTGGAGGGAGGGAAGCTCACCTCCAATTATCCGTTCAGCACACCGCACTACTCTCTGGAGAGCTTTGCGGTTGTGAGCGGTGCTGTTGCCGTACCAGGTGGTGATGCATCCAGTGAGGATGCTCTCAATGGCACAGCGATAGAAGGTCCTGAGGATGCTGGGGCTCATGCCGAATCTTTTCAGTCTCCTGAGAAAGAAGAGGCGCTGCTGCGCCTTCTTCACTGTTTTGTTTATGTGTACTGACCACGTAAGATCCTCAGCCAGATGTACACCAAGGAAGCGGAAGCTGCTCACTCTCTCCACAGCGGCGCCGTTGATGGTGATGGGGGTGTGTACTCCTCCGGAAGTCCACTATCAACTCCTTTGTCTTTGCGACGTTGAGGGTGAGATGGTTGTCTTGACACCAGTGGGTCAGGGCGCTGACCTCCTCCCTGTAGGCCGTCTCATCACCGTTGGTAATAAGACCCACCACTGTAGTGTCGTCCGCAAACTTCACAATGATGTTGGAGTTTCTAGTGGCCGTGCAGTCGTAGGTGTAGAGTGAGTACAGGAGAGGGCTCAGTACACACCCCTGTGGAGCACCAGTGTTCAGTGTGATGGGGGATGAGGTGGTGCTGCCCAGTCTGACCACTTGGCGTCTGTCAGACAGGAAGTTAAGGATCCAGCTGCAGAGGGAGCTGCTCAGTCCTAGATCCTGCAGTTTCCTGTCCAGCTTCGAGGGAACGATGGTGTTGAATGCTGAGCTGTAATCTACAAACAGCATTCTCACATACGTGTCTCTCTTCTCCAGGTGTGACAGGGCAGCATGGAGTGTCAGGGCTATGGCATCATCAGTGGACCTGTTGTGGCGGTATGCGAACTGTAGAGGGTCCAGTGAGTCGGGTAGTGCAGAGCAGATGAAGTCCCTGACCAGCTTCTCGAAGCATTTGCTCACGATGGGGGTCAGGGCTACGGGTCGCCAGTCGTTCAATGAGGAGATGGTGGAGGATTTGGGTACAGGGACGATGGTGGCCATTTTGAAGCAGGCTGGGACTACAGACAGAGAGAGGGAAAGGTTGAAGATGTGTGTAAACACTCCAGCCAGCTGAGCCGCGCATGACTTGAGGACGCGGCCGGGAATCCCATCCGGACCAGTAGCTTTGCGTGCGTTCACCCTCCTGAAGCACTTCCGCACATCCTCCTCAGACACAGTGTGCGCACTGACGTCATCCGCGGTGCGCACACTGTCCGGTCTCGTGGTGTTCGCTGTGTCGAATCAAGCGTAGAATACGTTTAGATCCTCACACAGAGAGGCCGTGGTCTGCGGTGTGCTGGTTTTCCCTCTAAAGTCTGTGATCGTGTTTAGTCCCTGCCACATACTCCGAGGGTTGTCAAAATGTTGCTCCACCTTGTCCCTGTACTCACGTTTGGCTGCTTTGATCGTCTTCCGGAGTTGGTAATGTGCGTGTTTGTAGTCCGATGTGTTCGCGGAGGCAAAAGCGGTGCTCCGTGCCGCCAGTGCTGTGCGAACATCTCCGTTAATCCAGGGTTTTTGATATGGGAAGGATTTAACTGTTCTGGATGGGACGACATCTTCCACGCATTTTCTGATAAATCCGCAGACTGAGTCTGTGTACTCATCAATGTCTTTAGCAGCCACGTGAAACATTTCCCAGTCCGCGTGATCAAAACAGTCCCGCAGCGTAGACTCCGATTGGTCCGACCAACGGTGCACCGCCCTCAGGGTTGGAGCTTCCTGTTTCAGCTTCTGCCTGTAGGCGGGCAGGAGCAGGATGGAGCGGTGATCTGATTGGCCGAATGGGTCGCGGGGGAGGGCTTTGTATGCATCCCGGAAAGAGGTGTAGCAGTGGTCAAGAAGCCGGTCTCCACGAGTGCTGAAATGGATGTGTTGGTGTAGTTTTTGTGAGACTTTCGTCAGGTTACCCTTATTAAAGTCCCCGGTCGTGATAAACGCCGCCTCTGGGTGTGCGGTTTCCTCACTGCTGATCGCGCTGTACAGTTCCCTGAGTGCTCGGTCAGTGTCGGCTTGTGGGGGAATGTAAACCGCCGTAATAATCACTGCTGTGAATTCCCTCGGTAGCCAGAATGGCCGGCACTTAATCATCAGGTACTCCAGGTCCGGTGAGCAGAAAGATTTGACCGGGTGCACGTTCGCATAATCACACCAGCTGTTGTTGGTCATGAAACATACACCACCGCCTCTGCTTTTCCCAGTAAGCTCCTGTGACCTGTCCGCGCGGTGCACAGAGAACCCCGGTAGTTGTATTGCGGAGTCCGGTACCTTGTCCGATAGCCAGGTTTCTGTGAGGCAGATCACGCAGCAGTCCCGCATCTCTCGCTGGAATGAGATCCGTGCCCGAAGCTCGCACAGCTTGTTCTCCAGAGACTGCACATTAGCCAGTAATAAACTGGGTAACGGTGGTCTGTTAGTGCGCCGTCTCAGTCGAACCAGAACGCCAGATCTTCTCCCTCTGCGTCGGCGTTTGCGGCCTCCACGGGCCCAGAACAAAGGCGTCTCAGGTGAGATGAATGGGGGGTCTGCAAACGGAGGGTCCGTGTTGCAAAACTTGAACTCCGGAAAGTGATGAGAAAGTCCATCTTTTATGTCCAGTAAGGTTTGTCGGTCGTACACAAGGAGACATGTGCTACTCGTGAAAAAATAAAGAAAAAGTAAAATTAAACACAAAAAACAGCTGTTGCTTGGGGGAGCTCGCGACGAGGCTGCCATACTCGGCGCCATCAGCATATAACCCAGTGTGGCAGTTCCCTGGAGGAAATGCATTTTTGAGTTCACAGGAGAATGAAATAACTGCTTCACGCTGATCGGAAGGCCAGAGCAAGTCAAACAACCACTTATTACAATGCACAAGAGTATCTCTGAACGCACAGCACAGCCAACACTGAAGCAGATGAGCTACAGCAGCAGCAGAAGACCACACTGGGTTCGACTTCTCTAAGCTAAGAACGCAAAACTGAGGGTACAATTCACACAGGCTCAGCAACGCTGTAAAATAAAAACGCTGCCTTGTCTGTTGAATCTCAGTTTCTGCTGTGACATTAGGATGGTAGGGTCAGAAATCTTGGATCCATCCTGCCTTGTATCAAAATTTCAGGCTGGTGATGGTGTGGGATATATTCATCGCACCAACGGAGCATTTTTTAAACACCACAGATGTAAAATATATTACTACCACCAGGCTGAATGTCTGTAGCACAGTGAGGAACACAAATATGCGATCAGAGCCATAAAATATCACAACTTTTCTTTTTATATTCAGTTTACTGTGTTTTCGCTGTCAGTATTTTGCTGATTTAAAGCAGCTCTTTGTACCTGTAATGTCGGCCGTGCTCCATCCATCCTTCTCCTCTCCCTCCTGTGTCTCGTCATCAGGACACTTGGGCTCTGGCTGCTGTCCAGCAGGGGCGGCTGCAGCAGCGGGCTGGGTCACTGCTTCGTCCTCAGTCCTCTGGCTCTCCGCCTGGCAGTCACCTTTGGTCACTGCATTAGTCGATTCTGCGGCCTTCTTGCTTTTCATTTTGAGGTTAACTTTGTTCTCACCAGAGTCTTGCAGACGCTGTTTCAGGCTCTTCAAACTGAATTTAAAAGCAAAGATGCCAGTAGGTTACCATGAAAAGAGGTTTGTTGTCACAAAATGTTAATGTGAAATAAGAAATTCCATTTCAAATTTCTAATCTAGAGTTGCTTCTATCTAAAGCATATTCTTCTCTTTTTGCATCTTTGGGAACTGTTTACTATAGACGACCTTGAGGAGTGTATAGTATATTTGACTCTGCCACTAAAGCTGACAGAGAAAGATACTCACGACTCAATACGTCCAGCTTTACTCCTATGAAGAGGAGAGAAAAAAGCACAAGGTCAGACAGACATGAAGACACTTTAAAGAAAATGAAAAAACACAGTGTAAAATAAATTTCCTCTTTTTCTCACTTCTGACACACTTACCAAGAAGATAAATAGTCCTTGGTGGCTTTGCTCTCCATCACCTGTGTTAATCCACCAGGTTCGGCCATCTCAATGCATATCTGAGAAAACAGAAAGGATATTTGAGCAACACAGTGGTACTCAATGGGTGTGCTACAGGCACAATTTGTATTGTACAGGGCAATAAAGAATTTGTGAAAGTAACAGGATAGAAGTCCTGGCGAGTTTCTTTAGGCAAAGAAAAATAAATCTTGGGGTTTTAAACTTGCAAATGGAAAATAAGTGCAAACATATTTCTATACCTGTGCAAAGTTTTTGATTGAACAATAAAACCACTGAGCAAGAAACACTAAAAGAATAACTTAGTGCTGCCTCAAACTGCAGGGATCTCCCCTGCTAGACGGGCCAGGACAAAAGGCTGAACAGGTCATAAGATTACTACTTGGTTGAGAACTCGGTGCATTTCAGGCAGTCCTTCTTCACCAGTGTTTGCAAAGGCATGTCAAATTCAGACTGTCTGTACATGGAATATTTAAACTTGCTCAACTAGTGTTAAACCCCCCCCCACAAAGTCTCCTTCAGACTCATTTCAAATGTTTCTCAACATGAAGAGAACAGCAGACACCATGACAAGCCTTGCAGCCTTCTGTAAAACATCAAAAAGTTGCACATGTTTATGAAATCGTACCCTGTTGGCAAGCGGCAAGAATCTGACAAAAGCAGCAATGGACGCCACCACTTCCATGATCATCATGAGAAGGTCCACATTCACCTCGGAAACCTCCACACTCAGCAGCCGGTCCTCCAGAGACTCAGACTCTGGAACATGCTGAAAAACAACCAGCGTTAAGATCAGGGAGACCCGAGCCTGCTGCTTTTACAAGACAGATTTATGTGACTGCTGACTTACAGTGTTGCTCCATTTCATCATGCTTCTATACATGCTCTCCTGTGAAAGGAGTAGAAGATGAAAGGGGATTACATCAATCACTGATCCTCTGTTTGTACAATAAATATTGAATAACTCTTGTTAGGATTCAAAAATTGGAGAAAAGGAGTACGGAGGGCTCTCAAGCAAAAACAACTCTGGTCCACGAGGTATGATCAAAGCGAAGATTTATTGATTACATGCACGGAGTTCAACACTGACCAAATTTCAGCATTGAACTGTCAGACAAAGAAAAAGACAAAGGCTTTATAGGAATGAAACCGTACATCTCCTCTCCTGTTGTTAGGCAGATCCTACAGAATCATACGTCACCCCAAAACCACAAACGTTCAGTTAACTTTGACACAATTAAGAAAAAACAGTATGTCTCGTTTTCATCCAGGTGTTGTCCCCACAAGCTCGCTTCTTATCTCTGAGACATCTGATGTCTTCCTGGAACAAACTGACATTCTCAGCACAATTTTGCAAATACATCAACAACTCATCTCAACCTCTCACTTACAAAACTAAGTTTACTCATGTGTGTGTGTGTGAGGGTGTGTGTGTGTGTGTGTGTGTGTGTGCAAGTGCGGTATGCGTGTCATTGACCTCTTCTGCACCTCGGTTCACCTCGCACCTGCAGTCATCCCGAGACAGGAGGCCCTCGCCTACGCGGCTGAACTGTATGTGTAAGTTCTAGGCTAAATGTCACACTTGAAAGAAGCTACGGAGGGTATAAATGAGACTGCTTAACTCTTAGAACTTTAAAACTTCACTCCAAAAGAATATAAGTAATAAAAAATGATAAAACTTAAACCTTAACCTTAACTCTAAGAGAATATAAGTAATAAAGAATAATAAAACTTAAAACTTAAAACTATGACATGTAAGCAGGTGTATTGCAATTTCCTTTCACAGGCTCCGTCATCCTCACCATGTATTGGCCGATCATAACGCCGGCCAAGCGTTTCTGACCTTCACTTGACCCAGAGCCACAGCTCTTTTAATAGGCACAAATGCAATCATGTATAAAAGATTAAAATCATTTTCCTTAAGGAGGGGTACTCCCCAAGCTGCCAATATGTTTGCTCATATCACTTACAGGCCTACCGCTGCGAATTACAATGATCAACCTGCTCTTCTGAATATTACCAATTACCTCACGCAGGGGCAGTTTACCTAATCCGACACACCCCCTTTTGAACTCTGGCCTACCAGAGTTCACCAAAACTGTATGCTGTGTCACTCTTCGTCCCCCACAATCACCTCCAGGTCCATCAACGGCATCATAGACATGTGGGCTTCTGTTCCTGGATCCACCGCCTTCGTGATCACCTTCTCTAACAGAGCGCGGACACAAGGAATGAGACAGCAACCACAGGTCACCAAAATGCCTACCAACACTGCTAACGATAACATAATTGAAAGTACAAACCCTTTCCACTGCCCGAACACAGAGGTCATCCAGCCCTCCAGCGGATTGTCAATTCCCGAGTGTTCGTGCATGGTTTTGGACAAACTCTTCAGCCCCTCCAGAGCTCGAGTGACTGACCCATCTGGAGCAGTATTATTCGGAATGAAGGTACAACACTGATCGCCGAACATAGCGCAAACGCCGCCGCGCTCCGCTAATAGCATGTCTAAAGCCATCCTGTTCTGCACCCCCATCAACGAGGTCGGACCCAGCTGCTCCACTAGCCCTTCCATCCCATCTCCGGTAAGATTAGAGAGTCTCAGCAGATTATAGTGAACATAATTAATTCTATCCACATTCTTGTTTGGGGTCACTGGAAAAAGAGCAGCTATTATTGGAATATTTTCAAACCCGGCTGCGATTTGATCCGCCAGCTTGTACTCATTGGGAACTCCCCTGGGCACTCCTATTGAGTCTATCCAGGTCGGCGAGTTCATCCTAGGATCATACGCATGTGTTCCCTCAGCCCCTCTCTTTACCAAAACGTGTCTCTTGCGTCTAGCTGTCAGTGTGCGTGTGTCGTTCTGTGGCATTGCCTTCACCCTATTTCCAATTAGCATAAGTGGCGCACCTAGCCTCACCATTGCGCACGTCCCCACGCTTCCCAGAGGAACACGAGCCAAAAGAGTTTTTTGCCCGCAATAATAATAAATCCCACTTCTTGCCCAGGTCCCAATTGTCGTATTCCCATCACTTATATTGTTTGAAGTCCTCCCCGTCAGCGTAACCGAGCACCAACTTGGGTCAATTTCTCCCACCTTAAATTTCATGTTATTTGTGGAAAACTTGAAACACGTATAATTATCTTTTCTTGGCATAAATGGTCCTACCTTCGTCTGTTTATCGGTCGGGGGAAATAAACTGGAGAGAGCAGTGCAGTTTCCAGAGCTCACCGCTCCTCTAGTCATTTGCAGCATACAGCTGTAGCCCCACTCATCATCTGGATGTAGTGGTGCCGGTTCTGTGAACAACCGTGGTCTAGCAGACGCACAAGCCACACAATTCGACACTTCCTGTTCCTTGGCATTTTGTGCCATCCAGTCCAGCCACAGGTTGCTGTCACTGAACCCAGTGGCGCGCTCTATCAAATCCTTTGGTCTTAATCTCGTATAATCTACCGTCAGGACTCCCCTCGCTTTTGTTTCCCGTTCCTCTGGTGCGGCGGTAGACGACTCGTTTCCTACTGACTTGGACTTTGAGTCGACCAGATTTATTCTAATCACCCCTGTCGGATCTGTTCCTGACTTATCTACCCCGATCACCAGGTAGAACACGCCTCCCGGACTGCCTGACCTAGGCAGGGCGTTCCAGGGACCCAAAGAAAGGGTGACGGGGTTCTGAGAAGCGGAAAAATCCCTCTTCATCTCTGTGGCAACATCCATCTGTGAACCACTCCTCTGCCCCTGCTATGGGTTCCGCCTTCAAATCCTCTCTCACTTTCTCTTCAACCTGGGCTCTTTTAGCACAGTCATGTGGTTCCCCTGACCCCATTAAATCTGCCATGTTAATCCCTTCATGTGTGAATGTCAAGTTGGGTGCATCTAGGATTTTGCTCATCCTCTGCTGTTTCAGTGGGGTCATTGTGAACGCCTGTGAATTCACATAAGCCACCACACCGTGTGTGGTGAGCACTTTTAGTGGATGTTCTCTCACTATGTGTGCTGTTTTCTGGATGATTTTTGCGACCCCTGCTGCATGTTGTGTGCATGTTGGATGTCTTGCTTCTATTGGGCCCAGTTTTATGCTGACATACATGAGCACATCTCTACTTCCCCCCTTTTTCTGAAACAAAACACCATTTACAATGTCATTTGTTTCAGAAACATCCAAATAGAACGGTTCATCGTAGTTTGGCGTGGCCAAATCAGTCGCTCTTGACAAATCCTGTTTTAATGAAATGAACGCGCTTTCCGTGGCCGGCGTCCAGGACAACTCGGCCTTCAGTTGTCGAGCGCCGACCTTCTTAATCAGGTCCCTTAAAGGAGCAGTTTTACCGGCGTAGTTCGGGATGAACTGTCTGCTGTACCCTGTCAAACCTAAAAAGGAAAGAAGTTCTTTTACAGTGCGCGGCTTGGGATGTGTCAAAATTTGGTCTCTGTGTGTGTTCATTAACCCCACCGATCTGTGTGCAATCACTCGGCCCAGAAATGTTACCTCTGGTCGGACCATCTGCAGTTTCTCCCTACTTACTTTGAACCCACACACCGCCAGTCTGTTCAGCACCACGATCGAGGCCGCCGTGCACGCCGCTGCTGACCGAGCTGCAATCAGGAGATCATCAACATACTGTATTAGTGTGCATCCCTCAGGCAGTTGGCATGGTGACAGGGCCTCTTTCAGCACCTGATTGAAAATGCCTGGGGACAGTGCAAAGCCCTGTGGCAAACGGGTGTATCTGAACTGTCTGCCTCTGTATGTAAATGAAAAAATGTCTCTGAGTGACTCGTGCAATGGGAGACAGAAGAATGCATTAGCCAAATCAATGCACGTGAACCATTTTTGATCCCATGTAATAGCTGTAAGAGCTGTGTATGGGTTGGGCACAGGCACAGTGTCAGTTTGTAGAATGGCATTGATAGCTCTCAAATCATGTGCCATCCTGTATTTCCCTGTGCCCTGCTTCTCAACTGGTAAAATAGGCGTGTTCCAGTATGAGTGTGATGGTTCCAACACTCCTACCTGTAACAGCCCTTCAATGGTTTCTGTGATGCCTGCATCTGCCTCTGGTTTGTGCCTGTACTGTGGTTTAATGATGGGTACATCAGACTTCAACCGGAAAAGAACAGGTGAACAAGAAGCCAGACCCACATCCGTGGGCCCTCTGGACCACAGCGTATCAGGCAGTTTGGAGAGTTCTGCCACTGCGTCCGGATGATCAGTTTTTTCCCTTCCATGTGTTCTGGAGATTTCCTTATGCTCTAAAATCACAGCATCATTAGACACGCAAAGTATACGATATGTTTTACATTCAGGAGCATACCAAACATTTGGAATTTGTGTACTTCGCCACCACGAGTTGTCCAGCGCCCGCCTGACCATCGGCCCAAGATCTCGTGCCTCATGACCCAGATGGACCGCCAATGTAATGTGAGGGGCTGAATCCTCTCCCACATTGTACCAAAGCGTTTGTTCATCCGTTAATTTGACAGCCGCGGCGACACCTTCTGGTCCAGTATAAATATTATGTGTTTTTACCTCCCACGTTTCTCCCTCTAATTCAGCTTCAAATTGTTCCCTATAGGTATCATCTTCTTCCTTATCATAAAACAAGGTGACGTGGTATGGATCTCTAGGCTCAGAGTAGACGGCCAAGCTCATTATCCAGGGTCTCCACTGTTGATATATTCTCAGAATGCCTTCCTCCACCAGCCGTCCCCAGTATATGTCCGCTGTGGACTGCTCAGAGTTTTTGACCAGATATTGAGTCTTTAGAGGCGATCCCAGGCACGGGAATTCTTTTCCTCCAGGCAGAGTGACCGTCAGGCCGTCAGCCGAACACAGGATGTTAGCTCCCAGTTTCACAAGCAGATCCCTGCCCATGAGATTTACAGGCACCTGTGGCGACACTACATATTGGTGTTTCAAAGTCTGTTTTCCCAGCTGTGTCAAAGCTGGATCAGTCAGTGGCAGAGTCATTGCAATCCCGGAAAAACCTACAACACTAACTGTACTATTTGAGAGTGTTGCACAGTCGGGTGTGTTTCTCAATGTAGAATAGGTTGCTCCAGTGTCCACCAGGAAGGATAATTCGGTACCTTCCACGGTCATCGACAGCATGGGTTCTGCCGTACCCACGCTGTCCGGTCTCTCCGGGCGTCGTCAGTATTGCTCTCCTTCCCAGCCCCAGTCAGCCACTGGATACTGGGTGACAGGCGCCGCGCCTGGGTTTGGAGCTTGGTGCGCCCCCCTGTACGCAGCTCCTCCTCTATAATTTCCACGTGCCTGGGGTTGATAGCCCCGTCCTGCATAGTTACCGTGCCTTTCAGGGCAGTTTCGAGCCCAGTGCCCTTCTGCTCCACATGCAAGACAGGTATTCCAACTGACCTGGTTTCCTGGAGACCCCAGAGGCCGAGCTCTCAGTCCACTCCTGCCCTGTCCACCACGCCCCCTTTGCGGTCCCCCGGTCCCCCAATTCCCAGCAGGTCTACGTTGCCTTGGTGCATTGGCGGCCCAGCGGTCATCCGGATAGAGATTCGGATCCAAATTAGGCCAGTCAGGGACCGGATCAGCTTCGGGCCTTGCCACCATTATGGTTTTGTTTGGTTCTTTCAATTCCTTTTTCTTACTATTCAGTTTGTCATGAGCCTCTCCCAATTGTAACTTAAGAAGTGCAGCTTGAGCGTCCTCTAGCTCTTTCCTTTGTTTGTTCACCAGATCTTGTTCCTCCTGGAGCCGATGCACCACATGCCTTTCCCACTGCACCGCCTCGGCCACTGCAAAGTCTGGGTTTTTCTCTAAGTCAGCTGTGACCTGCTTTGGCAGCCCCGCCAGCACGGCCGAACGGAACCACGCTCTACCTTCGCCCTCTCTACCCGGATGTATGCCTGTTTCAGTCAACCACTTCTCCTTAGCTTTAGCCAAAAACTCCCCAGGTGTGTCTTTAGGGTCCCAAATTATTTTAGGTATCGCCCCAGCGTTGCGTGTAGGATATTTTTCGCGAACCGCATTGAACAGAGCGTTTTGGACCTCACAAAGAGGTAGGTCATTTGCATACGATGTGGTGCGTGCTACCCCCTCTATATCAGCCAATCCTCCGCCCAGAAAACAGCGCCCCCCTATGGCGCGGAAGTCTCCAATTCCAAGTTCCTCTTCTTCTGTTAATGTGGTTAACTTCCTCAACCAACTAGCCCCTCCATCAGTAACTGGCGGAAGTTGTTTAACCAATGCTTCCAAATCCCTCACTTTGTATGCCCTATACACTGCCTCCCCACAAGGCCCGGCCATCAGAGGCATGTTACATTTACTTTCCTTCAATCCTCTGTCCACCGGTCCTCTCTTACTGCCCCTCACCTTTGGCTTGTCCTTTGATAGCTTAAACATTGATCTCCTCTTAACTGTACCTACTCCTTCCATTACCATGGCCCCATCCTTCTGTACCTCCCTGTTTCTCAGCATTATACTTTGGCCTGGATCTGACTCAATTCCTCTCTCAGCATCCTCCTCGTCCTCCTCATCACTTAAACTTACCTCTTCCTCCTGACCATCTGTTGATATACCTTTCAGAATTGTGTGCCTCACCTCGTCCAAGGCTCTAAACGCCTTCCATAGGGCCTGGGGCTCATCATGCATATGACCATGCACTTCTCCCTCCCAACGCTCCCAGTCAGGCGCTCCTCCAGCGGCCCCTAATCTCTTAGTTCTAGTCAGTCCGTCTTCCCCCGGGCTTTTTTGCCTCGGACGCTTGGCCCGTGCACCCAACGTCCCCAGAGCCTGCACCTCCTCTTGGGTGTGCGCCGCGTCCTTCTCACCAATCTGTCTAAACTCTTCCTTTTCCACTCCCTCGGGTTGCTCCAGCCCACCAGCCATGAGCTCCCCCTGTGGCGAGGTCGGGCCTGCATCTGCAGCTGAGGCCTCCGGTCTCCCACTGTCACTAAAAGGCTGACACTTCCTCACCTTTAGGGCTTCCCCAGCCTCCACCATGGGTCCACTAATGTACTCTACGTTTACCACTCCTCCTCGTACTGAGCCCATTTGTCCGTCTGGCCCACGGACCTCCCCCCCCTCAAGTGTCATCACTGGCATGACATAGGGTGGGGGTGGAGCACTAGGCGTTATAGTGGCCCATGGGTATACTTTAGGTGTGGAAAGTCTAGTAGTTTCTTCTGCTTTTGTGGTCAGGCCCCTCATTTGGTCCTCTAACTTCTTATTTTCCTCCCTCAGTTCATTAACTGCCGCCATAATACTCACCATATCACCTGCCTTGTCCACCTCTTCCTCCTTCATCCACCCAATTGCGGCATTGCACAAGAATAACCACTTGCAGCACTTGTCATGCTCTCCTTTCAAATCCTTCCTTTCTGTTTTGACCTTCCTATTTACTGAATGACCTCTACACTCCTCTTCCAGTTGTTTGAGTTTCCCCTCACACCGTTCTCCTTCCGTTTTAAACACTGCACTCAAAGGTATTTTGTCACTCATCTGCTTCCCCTGTGAAGTTACAAGTTTACTTACCTCATGTTCCATTCCCTTGCATTCTTTCTCAGCCGCCTTTAATGCCCCTGTATTAGCCAGCCGAATGGCCCTCTTCAGCTCCTCCACCTGATCCCTTAATGGCTTATACCCTTTTTTCCCACCAGAGGTCACCCTGTCACTCATGTTGGCACACACACTTACCTCCCCTAGTGACGTGTTCCTGACTCCTCCTCTCGAGTTACCCTTGTGCTTCCTGCTCTCCGTTTCAGAAACCGTCTCACCTCCCTTTCAGTCACTGCCTCCTTATTTTGTCCTGCTTGGTGACACACAAAATTTACCCAACTTGTCATATCTTATCCGTGCCTGAGTTACCCGTTCATTACAACACTCTCTTTTCGCCCAGGCCAGGGATTCAACGTGGGGCCCCCTCATGCAAGCATGTCAAAGTCGGAGCCCGCCTCAGCCGCTTCTATCATGGTCAAAAGGAACGCCACCGCGTCCGAGGGCACCCACCTCGGGTCATCCACATTCGTCGCCATCTCCACCAATCCTTTAAACAACCAAAAACATCTAGCCACATATGCGTCTAAATCATCAGACTCAACGTCTGAGCTTATAGACACCTCATACGGAGCGTCCTCTGTCCCCACATGACAAACACAGTTAACTTCAAACAAACCTTCCACCAGCGTAATTTCCACTCTACAAAAGGCCTCCACTATCATTTTTTTTTTTTTTTTTTTTTTTTTTTTTACATTAAATGAAACGGAATCCCGGTCACCTCAGCATTAATACAACTCATAAAGAACGCCATCGCCGGCGAGGTTCGCCGCATTAAAATGTGATCCCCCTGGCAATATTCAACCATGCCCTGGTACAACGCCAGGCACCGGGCCAGACACGTTTGCACTTCTGACTCCTCTATCACGGCAAACTCCTTGAACTCATAAGTTCTCCTCTCGGTCACACCGCGACCGACACACTTTACAAATATTAGCCCCCATCCGTTCCCGCTGTCCACTGGTGAAAGTTCAATGTCACACGACGCGGAGATGGGCATTTTCCTTTTTTGCAATTCTCCAAATTTTATTACCACTGTCAAACCACACGCCTAGATTTTACCACTATAGTTGTATTTTCTAATTCTATCTCCCGTATTTGCCTCTGTTTCACTGTACCCTGGCCCTAATAAGTCCACTTTATTGCGTGCTCATTTCACTGTAATTCTATAAATTTCCAAATTTGCCGGTTTTATCTTCATTAGACTGTCACGCTTATTAGTGGCTCATAGGCGCTTAAGGCTTACGTCTAATCCTGAGTACAGAGAAGGAGCATCATTCAACTCTTTCAGAGTGACAACTCCCGGTTTTCCTCTGCCTCCGGACAGCTCATAAATATTTTTTTTTCCACTTTTCTTTGTCAAGGACTTTATACTCTTCTTTAAACTCGCATAATACTCCACTCAGTAACACAGTTTCATGCAAAGACTTCTCTTATCCAAATAAAGCTGTAGTCAAACCCCACATAAAGCTTCATATTATCAAACAGACAGTGCTTCATTCCAAAACCTTTTTTCCAAAATCACACATTGCATTCACTCACACACTTTAACCACATAATCTGCACAAACACCATTTATCAGTCGTCCTCATATCACACAATCCTTTATGAAACACTGTTATAAAACTCCTTTTTGTGCGCCTCACATCAGCAGCCACTTCATTTGCATAAACACCAGATATCTTACAATTAATTCACGGGCCTGCCGTATTCTGTCACTCAGCCACACTCATCGCGCCCTCAGTATATTTATACAATTGTGAGCCAAACTAGCATCTCGCTCACGGCCATTCACCCGTATTTACACACAATAGTAATAAACCTCCATAACACTCTAAACCGAAAGCAAGACTCATGTAAGCACGTCACCGCTCCTCATTTGCATTCTCACAGGTTCTCTAAAAATAACTCACAGGACTGTAGCGTCCAGTCACTAAGTCAGACTCATCACACACCCCTCTCTTTATACATTATTTTTACACCGACGTCATGTAAATACAACTGCACAGCTTTTAGACCTTTTAAAAACCTATAAAATTTTCACAAATTTAAGTTAACGGTCCAACCGATAAAGTCCAACTTTTTTGCAATCAATTAACCAGCATCTGTCCATCAGTTTCTGGCCCAATTTCTAAAATCCCTAACTCAATTTAAAAGCGTGAACCAACCCAAACTCTACCTGAAGCTCTATTTTTTGGGCATTTCACATCCCAGGCTTCCCCGAAGTTTTAAGTTAACGTTACATGCCCGAAGTCCAACTTCTGCTGGCCAAAAAAGCGCAAATATTCCTTATTTATTCCTTATTTTCCTTAAGGAGGGGTACTCCCCAAGCTGCCAATATGTTTGCTCATATCACTTACAGGCCTACCGCTGCGAATTACAATGATCAACCTGCTCTTCTGAATATTACCAATTACCTCACGCAGGGGCAGTTTACCTAATCCGACACTCTCCTCCTGGTTAGAGTGTTTTTAATGTTCTATTGTAAGACAAATATTGGACTCCACTGTAAGTGAGAAGTAACTCGATCCTGGTTTGCATCTTTGAGGCAAAGGATTCATACTTCGGGATAGTAACGACACAACATATAACCAACGTTTTGCAGGAACTATTTGATGCTATTTGAGTCTCAGTGACTTTCCGCAACAGTTGTCACACCTCAATTCCTCTTAACATGTAGCTGTGGAGAGAGTTCTCAGAAAGCTCCTGAATAGCTAGCCCACAAGGAAACTTGAGATGGGAAACGCTGAAGCTAGAAGGTTAGCAGCGACTGAAGTTTCAAAATAAGTAAGGGCATTACTTAATGGTCAGTAAAACACTCTATAACCTATGTCTGGGTCTTTAAAGTTTACACAGGGCTGACTTCACAAGAAGCTCTGTGGAAATTTAAAGTGGTGGGGGCGGAATGACGTGGGTTGTCGCCTATGAACAGAAAAGTGGATAAAGTTCATGCAGCTTTTGAGCTGCTGTTGCAAAAAGGAAGGAACAAATACAGACAAAATAATAAGAAATACTTGATTTGAAATTCATGCATATTTTTAGTTTTTCCATTTCTTATTCAGATATTTATCAATAAGTGACTTATATGTATGTATATATTGTATATATTGTGCTATTCCTTACTTCTTGTATCTGTCTTTGTTACTGTTTGTACTGTAACCAATATATTTCCCCTAGGGATCAATAAAGTATTCCGAGTCTCATTCTATTAATATTAGCCCAGAGAAGGATGATGCTGTGCTCACTCCTTAGAGGAGAAATCCGTTTTGATTGGGATCTGAATAGTTTGAGTGAAACAGGAGCATGCCCCTGATTTACCAGCCCCCGATTGCTCCATTTTCATACCTCACTTGAACCAGGAAGCATGTCTTGTAAAACAATGTGGATTCTGAGCGTCCACTCTTCAACAGTAACTGGATTTTTGAGGTAATCTCTGGCGAAATCGCAGCACGCATCCCAGCTGTTAAAAAACACAAAGGCCTGGAGGGGAAAAATGATGCAGAGGAAACATTCAAAATTAATCATTCAACTGAATTCAATTTGCAAATGCAAATTTCTCTGTATCAGCCTGCTGGGTCTACTCCTCACCCTCCTCTGCAGTGATAAAACAATGATGTTGTAGTACAGAGTGTGAACAGTCTGATCAGGGAAGTAACGCCACACCAGCTTGGTGACATCCTCCTGTCTGTAGTTTCCTTCTGGCAAACCGGTCAACATGATCGTGGAGAACGTAGAACCTTGAGATTGGGCTTTCTACAAGACACAAGGTTCAAGAACCAAAGTTTATTTGAAGAGAAACTTTGCGGTACTTTTTTAAAAAAATATATTAATATTACTGACCACATAGAGAAGACAAAATGAAACCAAGTTTAGCAGAAAAAAAGCAACGTGGTTTTTGAGGTGAGTATTTGGAAAAATGGACACCTCTTGGTATTTACTCAAGGATTCCTGTTTAACACATGAAACCTGGGTTTACAAGATGCACTCACCTCAATGTCATCAGGTTCACTGACAGTTAAATAATCTAGAAGTGTAAAACAAACACAGTTAGTAACAGTCAGCACTTTATATCTGGAGGTTAATTTTAGTGTTCAGCTGTTTCTCTCACCTGGGATTGTGAACCAAGGAGAGACAGTGGGGAACACAAAGGGACTGGTTGTCATTGTGATCCAATATGGTGAAGTGCTGCGTTGTGGGATGGTAATATCTTCTGTTGGGACAGTTGCACCATCAACAGCAACCTCGCTGTCTGGCAAGCTTGGTGCTGCACAAGCAAAAATAAGTTTTGTGAAAATTTTTGTGGGGGAAAGAAAAGGAAAAATGAGTGGTGCAAAACAGGTTTGTAATGTTTACAGTGATCCAGTAATATCAATGTTTTGACTTTTATTTGAACTTTAAGCACCTTTACAGATACACAAGGTATCACAGACATCAGAAAAACAATGATTAGTGGGTTAGATCAAATGCCAGACTGAAAAAGTGCAGTTTAAGTAATGGCTCTGGTTCATGTGTCTAGGGCAGAGACAAGCAGAAGGAAATCGACCACTGATGGAGCAAAGATTTCTGGAGGGGCCAGAAAAGAGGTCAGAGAGATAATAAGGCAAATGAGCATCAAAGGATTTGTGGGAACGAGAATCACAGTGTTAGTGGATAAAAGTTGAGGGAATGTGTCACAATGATTTATTGTGAACAACAATAAATCAGCAGTTTTGTCTTCACTTTATCCACAGCCCAGGGGAGAACTGAAAAATCTATTCATGAGTGTTTCACAAACAGAAAGCGAAGGAAAGGTCTTACCAGATGACCTTCCATTAACTTAACCTATCTTTTTTTTTTTTCTCGTTTAAATCATATTTGCTTAAAATCCCATTTAAAAAACACTTACGCAGTGAGGTACATCCATTGTGTGGTATTTTCAGCCTTGACAATTTGTGGCCGGTGGCCCGTTTTAGAAGGCTGTACCAAACGCCAAGGCGATCAGCATCACGAAGAGACTGAAATTCGATAAACACCTGAAACACAAGAAAGAAAACTTATTCTGAACATTTTAATTTCACATTGTAAACGTTAGAAAATAAGTGCTAAGCACGCGTGGAAAGAGTAAACTAAGTGCAGCTTTATTGTGGAGTTCACTGGATTCAAAAGTCAGAAATCCTGGCTCAATGATGCACTGGAGCCATGCTCAACATGACCCCTGCACTAATGCTGCAATGTGATAAATACTAGTGCGCATGAGCATATGAAGAATTGCTCAGCGAGCAGCTTATCGGCAGTCTCTCTTTACTATCTCTATAGTTTTGCAGTTGTGCTTTCCTCAAGATCCAAATCTAGACACATTATCTCTTTTTAAGGATGGATTTATGAAGGTTGGTGCATGTCATTTAGTTTGGTGTGTAAGCGGCTAATCTGTCAATTTTTCTGTATGGTTAAGATTACACTTACACAAGCACATATCTCATACAGCCTTTCACAGACTTCTAACACATGCAGTTGTTGGCATTTATGAGTGTGTTTATACCTTGTTCAGAAGAGGCAGGTAGTTTCTTACACAATCCATTTTTTTCAAAGCTTCTCTGAGATCCCGGGACTCGCCTGGCGAGATGTTCCTGACGTAGATTGTTCGTGCTTCACTGTCAGTCACTTGCTGCTTCGAGAAAACCGGGTTAACATGAAAAAACCCCACAAACAGTATGACATTCCAAACATTCTTATACTACAGTTCCAAGATCAAGGTCATAAGTTTGCACTTATATTCACACAGCAGGTATGCACCCTGGCAGCTATCTTCATTTTCCAAACAATTTATAATTGCAGCTCTTGCTGTTTCTGATAACACTGGTTGAAAAAAGATTGAAACTAATGTACACACAGTGCCGTGAAAAACGCATTTGACTCCTTCCCAGTTTCGTCATTTTTTGCACAAGTTTCAAATCGTTACACAAATGTTTAAAAAAAAAAATACAAAATGCATTTTTAAATGAGGATTTAATTTATTCCAGGAAAAAGGTTCTCCAAACCTTTCCTAGCCCTGTGTGAATATCTGAAAAAACGGGTATGTCCCCATTTTTCAAGGTGTTTTGACTTGGATGTGAGTGCTTCCAGTTATGACTTTATACTCTGACCAATAAATCTAAAGGTATTCTAGTGTAGTCTTTGTTTCTGAGATATGTGCGTTACTTACATAGCATAGCCGTTTCATCAGAGACTTATAAAACTCAAGCTGAAAGAAAAAACACAGTTAAAAATCATTACATCACTTCGGTTCGATTTGTTTCAGCTTAAAGGTATTTTTTTTCTACAAAAAGAAATATTTGTTTACATTTATAATCACACTTTAAATAAACAAGCAGAAACAAATCTTTTCAAATCATTTTAATAACATCTGTCACAACAGTAGATTGCATTATCTACACACAGTGCTTACCGGCGTCATTAAAATGTTGCCCTTCTCAACCTGCAGTCGAAGTTTAGACCCATTGAGAATAAAATCATGATTTTCTGATGCTAGCACGATGTTTTTAGCTGCCACTGCTGTCGGCATGAGGGCAAAAGCCTGAAGGAAAAACAAACAACCAAACACTGATTTTTACTGAATAATCATGAAGACAGGCACTCACAAAATACGTATTAACTAACTACATGTTAGTTAGGTGGTCTTAGAAAAGATATTTAGAGCGCCATTAAAATGAAGGTCATAGCCCAGCCAAATGCAAACTGGTGCTTACCATGTGTGCCTGTGGTATAACGTAGATCGTGTCGTCGTAATACTCAAATCGGTGTCGAGTGAGCAGACCGGCGATGTCCTCCTCTGTGTAACAGCCATCGTGATACTCTGGCAGGTTGCTTATTAACAGCACCTTGTAATCAAGCGAAACAAGCTGTGCAAACGAAAAGAATTTCAGGATCAGTTTACAATTGCAATTGAAGAAATTCCAGACAGAGATCTGAAAAATGCAAACATTAACTTATAAACCTCACTTTGAGCACTGTCTGCAACTATGAACACAATCAGGTACCTGTTACAAAATGTTTCTGATGCTAATTTTTCTTTTACTTTACTTCTTTTTTTTTACGTAGCACAGCTCTACCTTGACTCACTGATAAAAAAGGCAGTAAGAGTCAGCTATGAAAGTACTTTTCATTTAAGGTGGATCCATAAAGAGTGATAACTGATTCACAAAAGGCAATGTGTAAACAGCACTATTGCACATTTCAAACTTGGGAAGGAAAACCGTTTTTAAGCACTCAAAACCACCATGTCCTGGATGACTGTGCATATAATTTGAACATGTTAAACTAGCTTTTCAATAAAGGAGTTTTAGTATGTGTTAGTACATGAGATAATTGTTTTATTACAATACTAAATTGGTAACCAAGAATGGTGCAATTCTATTGGTGTCTATACTAGCTACAAAATCTCTGGTATTGCGACATCCCTAGTGAATCTTTAACATTTTTCTACATTTACACCTACTTGAGCGTCACCTGACAATGAGATATAACCCAACTATAAACTTTTAAAACAAATTGAACTATTTCAGATCAAAACTTAACCACTTTGATAAAGCATGTTTTTCTTACAGGTATAATTTCAGTGTTTTTTTAATGTTACCTTTGAATTGGGAAGTTTGACTGTCTTGAGACAACCTGTAAAGTGCAGAGCAAAAGAAAAACAAAAAAATAATTATAAAATAGAAAATATCTTCACATTGAGAAATCTTTCACACAGATCTTTGGGGATTTCTTACAGATTCTTTCTGGACTCAGTTGCTCTTGTATCCGCTCCCAAAATGTTGGGTGGGTAACAGCGACCGGCTGATCCTTTGAGATCTTCTCTGCAGTCACAGAGTCTTGGAATAAAGGAAATGTAGTTAAGTTAAACAGTGGTAGTTTAGATAGGATGCAAATTACCCAGCTGATCTAAATACAAATCTGCGTGGTTGAGGCCGTTTCTGCTTTGGAAGCCAAGACTTTTGGCTCACCGTCAACTGCAGCACCTTTAATTGGTTCAACAGCCTCCGTAGCCTTGGCTGTATTTTTAGGTGCCACCGCAGCTTCCTTACAAACACACACACAACGAACATACATTAGTTTGCATTACTACCAACACTGTTAAGTTACTACATTCACACTAAAAATCATACATGAGCACGTGTCATGAGCTTTCAAGTATTTAAAGACAAGTTGGAGTCTTCCATGCAAACTACAACCAACTGTGGCAACTTGCAAGCAACCAGTGCGAGTCCAAGGATGTTTTCAGTGCAATGTGTATATATA
Source organism: Pelmatolapia mariae (assembly GCF_036321145.2). Taxonomy (NCBI): domain Eukaryota; kingdom Metazoa; phylum Chordata; class Actinopteri; order Cichliformes; family Cichlidae; genus Pelmatolapia; species Pelmatolapia mariae. The sequence continues at coordinate 150,437 of NC_086243.1, read as the reverse complement.
GATCTAAAAAATGCATAATGCAACACAGCAAAACAAAAACAAAGTACAGTGTGTATGCTTTCACAGCATTAGACTTGAGCGGAAACTTTCTCACATGGGGATGACTATATAAAAGCTCAGTATAATCCAAAGTAAGCATGAATTTGAGGGGTGCGAGACTATAGAAGAAATGTAAGGATAACCAACTGACTTTAAACCGCATAATGAATGCAGGACTACAACCGTGAACGGACAGTATATTTATAGAGAATTGTAGCTACGGTGCATAAATATCTATCTTTAGATTGCAGAAGCAAACCAGGAGACAAACAGGAGAGGAACTTTCTCTAGATTCACAAGTAGGTCAATGAACTCATCCATCTATAACAGTGAACAGATTTCAGTGTACATACCTGTAATTTTGACCTAAACAAAACAACTGACTTAGTTTTTCAAAATTTTCCCATAGCAGAAATCACATCACTGTGACAGAGGCTACTTACAGTCCCTTGTAGCCTCACCATGGTTGGAGGGGAAGATTTACCAGCCTGTGGAAACACAGAGAAGAAAAATGTGAACAAACCAAATGCAGATTTCATCGTGACAACTTGACTCAAAGTATCTGCTTGTATAAATCTGTGTTGAAGGATTCAATCTTGGTTGTGTGGCATCAACAATCACGTCATCTGTCACCGATCACATTATAAATTGTCCAAAACTGTGCATTCATGAAAACAGGCATAATATGAAGTCACCTTTGTCTTCTCTGTGCTAGGCGTCCCTTCAGTTGTTTCTGGAGATGCAGAACGTGAGGACGATGATGATGTTGATGGGGACGACTTCCTCTTGACTAGCTCAGCCAGCAGGGCAGGAGCCAAAGTTTTGACCACAGTCTCCAGGTCAGACTGTTTTGATAAGGACTGGAGAGCTAAAAGACCACAGGTGCAAAAGAGATTCACACTTTGGTGGGTGCCAAGTCTCGAAAATCATCTACTGTTTCGGAAAGTTTTATAATAGTAGAAAAAACTATACTGACATTTCTGGTGGCACTGGCCTTTATTTATCCTTTACATTAGTAAAGTTAAGGTTGTGAGGGGGGAGGCTAACTTTGATCTTAGAAAAACTAATGAGTACATACAAAAAAATAAAACATGAAGCAATTTTCAAACCTGATGTTTCCAGCAGTTTCTTTGCCGAGATCTTTGAGCTGCTCGACTTCTTTCGACTAGGAGATGACCTCTCAGTCGACGATCGCCTCTCCCAGCTTCTCCTCGGTGATGAACGTTTCTCATCTCTTCTTCTCGGTGAGGATCGTCTCTCGCGGCACCTTGAGCGTGATCAATATCGTGAAGAGGAAGGACGGTCATACCATGAGGAGTCAGAATGAGACCGGGACCTGAAAAAAGTATGGATCAAAGAACTCAATGACTCATAAACATCTCAAAGCACACACCCAGCATGGGTACAAAAGGTAAATTCTTGTCACCAATTAAGTTTATATTTTTATATATATATGTTATATTTCGCCCTTTAACAATCCACTGGAGAGCTAAATCTTCTTGATTGATCCTAGTTCTCAAAATGTTTGTTGGACAGACCTGCGATTCCGTCTGGACCTGTACAGAGATCGTGACTGGCTTCTGTGTCTCTCCCTTCGGCGTGATTGAGAACAGGAATGACTGTTCCTCCTATGCTCCAAGTCACGGCGGCGCCGTGGGCTGCCGGAGCGAGAATGGCTGCTTCGTCTATTTCTTCTTCGCTCCGAGTCACGATGGCTGCGGGAGCGGGAACGCCTACTTCGTCTATTTCTTCTTCGCTCCGAGTCACGATGGCTGCGGGAATGGCTGCTTCTTCGCCTGTCGCTGCTACGCTCTGAGTCACGATGACTGCGGGGGCTGCAGGAACGGGAACGACTCTCATGTCTGGTTTTCTTCTGGGAAGTCTCTGCAGAAGTTGAGGGAGAGGGCTTGGCACCTGACGCACTAACAAGTGCATTAAAAAGAAAGGCACAGTTAAATGAAAGAAAATGAAAGGCTCCAATGCTGGCATGTTTTTTTTATTCGCCAAATGACTTCAAATGAAGATATTTACCCTAGCGGTGATGCTATTTCACCGTTCCACTCTGGGTATCTGTGGAAAAACACAGGTGCATTTTTGTCAGATGTTGCAAGGTAGAATGTCCTTAAAAATATATTATTGTTCATTAATTCAGAAACTTAGAAATGTATTCAGGCTTTTAACAATAAATCATTAAGGTGCTTTACAGGAACAATGGGCTACAAATATGACAAAGAAAAATTAAAAAATACAAATGAACGGTTCTTAGGAAGCTATCCTAGCATTACAACCCCGACATCATTTTGGCACAACCATGGTTGTGCTGCCCCAAAGATATCGGTTCATAATCACAAAGTACAGAGAAGAAAGACTGACTGCTTTCGCAGAAGTTTGCAGTTCTCGATGTGAAGGCTGGTATTCTGGTGGGAGACCCAATCCTAGTGGTCACAACAAAAAACAAACATTTAGACAAGATTCATTATTATCAGGAGCAATGTTTGTCATTGACATCACTTGCTGATAAAAGGTCACCAAACGTTGCAGTGGCCTTACAGAAAATCTTAAAATATTAACAGTTAGTCCTTCACTGAACGGAGAAGCATTATAACATTAGCCAGGAGCCTGGATTGCACTTAGAAACCTTCATAGGCCAAAACAAAACCAGGAACAAATAAGCATGACACATTATACCTCTCCTGGGATAAAATTTTAAAGATGAAATTATTTAGTATATATAGAAAACACAAGTCAAACATCTGATTACAAACAACCAAAACAAAAGGGTCATCTTAGGCTCTGGATTCTGGACTCTCAGGCTCTTCTTATGGCATCAAAATTTCCCAAGGTTCCAAGAAGGTCGTCTCAGGAGAGGCCAAGTTTGGATTAGGACAAAATGCACCACCTATGTTGATCACAGTTAGAGAGGCGACAGGAAGATGATGTTGAAATAGGCCAGAAGAGGAAGGCGCTGTTTCTTTGACGAGGAGCCCAAATGTGAAATTTGGTGCAGTAAAGGAAGGCACATCCATAAAAAGAGATTCAACAACCAGTCAAATTAAAGCTGGTGCTTGTGTAGCTCATGACTGGGCGCAGCGGGTGCTTATGTTTGTGGTAGTAAAAGTCTTGTGACACCGAAACACTAACTTAAAGTATGAGTAAAGAAAATCAGTATTACACAAAAACAAGGTGCCTACTGATATGAAATAAAGGACAAAACACCCTATTCTTCACTCTAGTGACAAAAGACAAAAAGGGGAACTTTTACATTCAGCAACAGTTCCAGAATGTGCACTGTGGAACAGCAGCCCAAGGACAGAGACAAATGAAAAAACAGCCATCTTCCAACATTTTCTGATGCACAGGTTCTTCATGCTTGCAGATTCTTCCTCATCACGTCATCTGAGGTCTTGGCTCCATTGTTAGCAAATGCCTTGAATGTCTTCGCATGGGTTTACGTCAAGTCAAAAGACATTAAATCTATCAATTGCAAGTGCAGACCACTGAGGTTTCTGAAGGTCTCTTCGAAGTAGTGTTTTTAAATTACAATATCTGGTACACATATAGTTAAGTTTAGTCTGCACTGTAATCCTTCAAAAATTCTGTTACACAATACTGAATTGCAGAAATATGTGAAAATTTGTCCAAATGTTTGCAGTCCAAGTTGGTAGTCTTCCTACAGTCATCGTTATGCAGTAATAGTGAATAACACAAACCAAATAAACTTTAAAGTAGCATCCATGCAGCTTTTTCAAAACCAAAATCCTATAATGGGATTCAAAGTCAAATAATTAAAAACAACCCCAAAACAAAACAAAAAACATTGCGTTTCAAATAAATAAAAACTGACTGAAAGCAAAAACATCGAACAATCTTCGACTTACCTTCATCTGATTACATTCCTTGTTACACAGAGAGCAGGTATGCGGAAAGACCCTAGGTGAAGTGGCAGTGTAGTCTTGCATCTGGGCCAGCACTGGGATATTCCCGGTCACTTGTAAGGTAAAAGGCAGGTTGTCAGGAGTGATCTGATCTTCAGAGTATGAGATCGGATGTTCCAGGTCCTCTTTTTCAAGTCCAAATTGCATAAGGATGTTCACAGCTGTTTCTGAAGTAGACTCTGCAGAGCCCACAGGTTTGGACCTCTTTATGTCCTCTTCCATTGAAGTCTTACTCCCTTCTGGCCTGCAGCTCATTTGCATAGTTAGCAGTGATGGGATTGTTCCTCCAGATTTTGCAGGAGTCGCAGGTGAAACTCCAGAAGAGCTAAAGCTGGACCCAGGCCCAAGATGAGGAGATGTCTTATGAGAGTCTCTCTCTGCCTGCATACTCGACTGTCCGTAGCGCCCCTGGGCTGAACTTTGTTTCCCAGAGGCATAGGGGTTATATAAGGGATGGGACATGGTGTTAGCAACCTTCAGAAGGTTTAGTAGACTGATGGCTGCAGCTGTCAGGAAAGGGGGGTGTTGTGGATATAAATGGGGCGCGTGTATTGGTTCGGCCACCAATAGCAATAGCGTTATTTATCTGTGTCAACGCAAGGTGGGCTTTCAGCTGAGCCAGCCGCAAGCATGCAGCTTGCTGTCCGATCAGTAAAGAGCTCCCTGGGAGCCCACCATGTAGGGGGCTCTGTTTGGGCCCTGGTGCAGGAGAAGGGGTGTAACGCTTCGATGGCAATGGAAAGCTGGAAAGTTAAAAATAAAGAAAACAAAGAAAAAAGGTTAATGAGTTGTACTGGGCCTCAGAATCTTGGAAAGATGAAATCCACACAGATGGACCTCGACTGGTGCAAACTGCCATAAGTCATGAACACATCCTCCTACCCCCTAAACATGATCGCAACAAGCAGGATTCACTGCACTGTTAATGTTAGCTATGTTATATTGCTGCCTCTGTTCGGTGGTGTCGAGCCAAACGGACTTTAACGTGTGTTTGAACGAGCTGACGGTTCACTCGTTAAGCTGAAAGAAAGATGCTTTAATCACAGGAGTCACACATGTGTCCACTGTACCATCTGGGAACTCTTCTTGTTTAGCACTCGTAATAACACAAACACTAAATCCTCCTTCTCTTGTGCTGTTTTGTAGCAGTGTGTACACCTGAGACTGTCACCTGTCTGTCTGTCCTGCACTCTCTCTCTGTTTCTTTCTCTCTGATTGTGGAATAAAAGTATGAACATGTATTTATAAGTTACACTTGTGTTTGAATCCTGCAGCTTATCACACATTTGATTTCCATGTGTGACAACTGCAAGTGTCCAGAGTGAGGACAGACTGAGGGACCCACTGCTGCACATCATCTGTGAGGCTTTGCACCCCTGATGATCCACCAGGACAAACTCAGCAGTGTGTGAGGAAGAGGAGGAGGAAGAGCCAGCAGCAGCTGACAGATGGAGAGAATAGACAGACTGTTCCCTGTTTGTGAAGGACTGCTAGAAAAGTTTAAAATAACTAATTGTCTGTCCTGAATCAGTCTTATTAGGTAATGTTCAAATAATGTTATCATTCCAGTGTTTTCAGTGTGGGAGAAAGTACTCAAGGCCTTCAAGTTACACACTATGAAAGGCAGCAACAAGTTTAATATTCAGAAACCTAAAGTATGTATCAGCAGCAGAATGGAGCTAAAAATAAATGTTTGTTTCAGTTCTATGAAGCTTTGAGTATTTTGGATTAGTAGCACTGCTGTGTTTGTTGCATCACATTGCTGTAACTGTTTATATGCTTTATATATTCTGAGGTAAGTTGATCTATAGCAGGGGTCGGCAACCTTTTTGATGACGAGTGCCATCTAAAATTTCCTCAGAAGTCAATGTGCCATATAATTGCATTAGCAATAAATTTAATAACGCTCTTTATTAACAGTTGCTGCGCTGAGTGGACAGCTCCTGAAGCATTTGAAGTGTCGGAATGTGGAAATTTCAACATTGCTTGAAAAAACTGACAGCTAGCAACGTCTCTCTCACCAGTAGGCTAAGTGATTTTTAGCCAATTACAAGCTGAATCTGGTAGTTGGGGTTGTTAGCTAAGATACCGCCATTAAGGAGCGGTACAACTAATGTGTCTATGTGAGCTAATTTGCGATGTGCACTGCTGGCGCGACCATTTATTTTTTAATGCACCCTCTCAGATTAATTCACTGCGTGTCGTGCCCAGGGCTGGACTGGGACAAAAAAATCGGCCCGGGCATTTTGACTAGAGACCGGCCCACCAGGTATTATAGGAAAAGCCATAAAGCCTTTGAATGAAAACAGACGCTGTTGTGACAGTGATGTACACTGTCTTGTTGGTATATGTATGATTTCTATACGTTGTACATCAGATAAAAACTTTGGTTGTAAGATTCAGATAATTATTTAATAACAGCCAGACATTTTAAATGAGAATAACAAAGAAAAGTATTTCTTTGTGCCCCCCTCTCCCTGTTAATGCCCTACCTGGCCCCCTGGCAACACTTTGCTAGACCCGCCCCTGCACAGTTACCAGCTGTCAGCTACATAGAAAAGGATCCTGGTGTTATTTGTCTCTCAGAAACAGTTCATAACTTCCCTTCAACTCATTCATGTCACCTAAAAGATAAACCTGTTTCTCCATCACCTGTTCAGCTCTGATGATTCAGTAAGGACATCTCCTGGTTTCATCTTCATGTTTCCCTCTCACCAGATAACCAAACCGACATCATGACCAGCAGCTTTTAAGGCTGTGGCTCCAACAAACATCAGCTGATACTAGAAATTAATATTAAATAAATTCTAACAACAGCTGATCAAGCTTAAACGTGCTGCTGTTGTTTAGCGCGACATCCGCTGTTTTCCTCTTTCTAGCGCAAAGTGGGCGATAAACAAACAAGAGAGAAAAGCCGATCAGCTGATCATTGATCAGTTTCATGATTGAATGAGAGAAGAAGAGGCAGCTGACAGCGTAAAGACAATAACTCCAGCTTTGTGTCTTTTTCCATTCTAGCTGAAGTTCGGGAAAAACTGAGTTCCTTTTCAGCTCAATACGAAATGCGTAATATTTTCTCTGAATACGAGACGATTCCGTTTTTTAAAGGGTGGTTGGAAACTCTACTAACTAAACTCATGAATAAAATAAAGTTCAACATCAGTAACATCAAAGCACCCACCCAGCTGTAGAAACTCCATCATGCTAGCTAGTACGCAGTATGAGTTATTGTAACTGACGGTAAAAACTCAGCACAACGAAAATAAACTCCACCTAAACTCGGTTTATATCTGACCAGATAGACTGCAGGTCATAACTTCTTACCTGAGGTTCAGTTCACCTGACACTCAGACCGGGCGGCCGCCTCGGGTCTCTCCTTCTCCTGCCTCCCCTTTCCCTCATCCACCTGGCCTCTTGTGGCAGCTCCGCCATAGCCACCACCAAACAACTGAGTTATTTTTTACACATCTGCCAGCAACTGGCCAATCCACCACCTTTCATTATTTATACGGTTATAAAAAAATAATTAAAAAAAAAAACGGCCCATAAAAACGAAAAATCACCATCGGCTCACCGGGCAAAGGCCCGGTATGCCCGATGGCCAGTCCAGCTATGGTCGTGCCATCAGTTAACCCTTCGCGTGCCAACTGTGGCACGCGTGCCCAGGGTTGCCGACCCCTGAACTATAGTGTTACATCATATTCTATAAGGATGTTATGTGTTTGTAGACTTTCTGCCCAGTTTGACCCATTTAGCAGAAGTCGGCCTGTTTAAGGCTCTGATATCTATTCTGTATGACTTAAAGCAATTATGACATGGTCTGATTTTCTCACCCAATAAAGGAATATTTCATATATCAGTCTACTCTTCATTTTATCAGCAACAGTTATCACAGCTCGTACATTTTCTTTTTACACATATATGTAAGCATTGAGCCAAATTTAGTAATGCCAACATATTAAAAGAACAACATTTGTCTTTTATATATGATACATCTATATACACACTGTCAAAGATACTTGTCTTTGAGTGAAGATTTAAGGAGATAGGAAATATAAATAATTGTAACTTGAATCTTTACTGAAGCTCAGTATTTGACAGAGTTCAAACTCACTGCTGTGATAACTAATAATGATTAATATAATAACAACTATCATATTGGCCATATTGTATTTACATTACCAAAGTGAGATGACTTTAGTCTCATGAACAACATGAGCTAATTGTTATTTACTAGCTAATCTTAAAATGACTGTTCAGTACAAAAATGAAGCCCAACAATCATGTTTTACAGTCCCGTGGTCTCAGCCTCAGATACTTATCACATCACACAAAGCTCATGTAAAAACAAATGAACAAAATATGTTCTCCTTCATTTCTGTCAAACAAAGCTGTATGACACGTTTCCTGCTTTTAATCATGGTTGCTAGGCAACCTGGGCAGCGCGAGGGAGGCTAGACCGTCCCATGTCACAAGCCTACAAGCCTTTTTTTGTTTTGTTTTTTTCTTTACAACAACTCCGTGTACATACCGTGCTTTATATGTGTGTAATCCCTTTGTTCTGGTGTGCTCAAATGTTTACTCGCGAAGAACGTCCTGCAATCTGCAACTTTGCTAAAGGAAAGGAAACGCCAAACACTAGCCGCGTGACCCAGTGCAACAATTTCCGTTTCAATGGGCTGCCTTCAAAATAAAAGCACGAACGGAAACGGCAAATTTCAAGAGACTGTAGTAATTCCACTAACGCATATTATTAAGTGTACCTATGCCAAGAGGCACACTTATACTATTCCTCAGATTTAATCTTCTTCTTCTTATTATTATTATTCTCCACCTTCCGCCTGAAATCATTTATGGAATACAGTTAGAGTTTTGTGGGGATGAATTTAAGGCCTCTATTTAGTAGGGTCCGCTGCCACTCTGCCATGAAGATGTTGGCATAGGCTGGGGCAAACTTTTTCCCCATTGCCGTACCCTTAGTCTGTAAATAGAATTCCCCGTTGAACTCAAAAACATTCCCCATGAGGTTTATTTCCGATAATTGTAACAGTTCTTTATCTGGTCTTCTCTTATTTGGATACTTTTGAAAGATTCTCCTTATGGAGTTGATTCCCTCTCTAATGTCTGTATTTGTATAGAGGCTGTCAATATCAATGGAAAATAAAAAAAGCATCAACGGGGACTTCTATTCGTTTCACTTTCTCTACAAAATCATACGTATCTTTAATGTAGCTTGCATTCCTAATAGACAGAGGGTTCAGGAAATAATCCAAATATTCAGCTGTGTAATACGTCTCACTGTCACAGTCCGAAACAATAGGTCTACCTGTGGGAACCTGGAAAGGACTGCTCCATTTGGCAGGATCCTTATGGATCTTGGGCAGCATGTAAAAGAGCCGCCCCCTTGGTTCAGCGGAACCCAGCAAATAGTTCCTTTGTTTTATGTTAATGGATTTCTTTTGGTGTAAACTGTTAATGATTTTTTCCACCATTGGTACTGTTTCTAAATAAATCGGTTTATTTAATTTCAAATAATATGTTTTATCCTTTAATTGTCTGTAGCCTTCCTCCAAATACTGTTCTCTATCAAGGATCACCACAGCACTTCCTTTATCCACCGGTTCGATGATGATTTGTTTGTTTTCTTTCAGTTCTGTTAAAGCTTTCAATTCTTCAGTTGTCAAATTGGGTTTAATATGGTCTATATGGAATTGGTTTTGGAAGTACTCATCGTCAGTCCTCACCAAGGTGAGCACCTTAGGTGGAAGCTGGCTGATCGGTGGAGACCAGTCTGATTTTGGAGTGAAAGGCTGGGGTTCAGAATCATTCTTATCCCCGTAGAATATAGCCAATTTCACACGTCTGTGATACTGTTGGAGATCATACTTACACTGTAAACTTCAATTTTTATTGTAACCTTTTGTGGGGATGAATGTAAGGCCTCTATTTAGTAGGGTCCGCTGAGCAATGGAAGGCTGGAATGTTTTGCACAGGTTGGGGATTCGCCATTTTCATACATTTCCCAATGCTGCAACATGGTTTCTGCAGTTCCATATGACCAATGAAGGTCATCACCTTCTGTGGTGAACACGTCTGGAGTGAGGGCCGGAATGTGTTCCTTGTACCTGTAATAAAAGTGTTCAGGTGTAACAATGTGTCTTGTTCTACCTGAGGAAAAGGCAGAAGAAAAGTTAATTTCAGGCACATAAATGTCAGCCTCAGGGAACTTTTCACGAGCTGCTCTCAGTGCCCTTTTCAGCTCCATTACTGGCACATTCTTGTCTCTTTGGGACCTGTTATTAATACCAAAGGATAGGACTAATTTTGCAGTGAGGATTCTCTTCACTCTCTGGTCCTTCGGTACCGCCAGATTGGGCTCTGCTGTTTGTGAAGTCTCTGGAGGGGAGGTAGGTCTCGATTCACTCTCCTTCTCACTTTCAGAAAAGGGGGACCAATCTCCAGTGATGTGATCCGTCGTTGTTGCAGTTGTTGTTTTAGACGTTGTGCTTGTTGCAGGCGGGTCATGGACCTGTGCTGAAACGGTTATCATCCGGCCGGCGCCGGTCTGTGGTGGGGCGGGTTGTGTGTGCAGAACAGCAGGCTGTGTTACCTCAGTAAGGAGTTCAACAGAGTCCAGCTGCATCATCTCCACGCTCCCCTGTGGCTGTCGCGCAGGTTCGCTGGCGGTATTCACCTCCACTGTTCCAGTGGCTGCCCTCAGATCTGCCAGCTTCGCCACAATCTCCGCTGGGGCCTGTTCCAGAGATTCGGGATGGAGGCGGCGGCCCAGGTTCCTCTTGGCCCAGGACGTCGCCATTTCGAACGGGCCTCCGCAGTCCTGTTTAGGGAACTCAGAAAGAGCTTTTACTTCCTTCTCTATGCTCTCAGTATAGTGATCCCGAAGGATCAAAATGGCTGTGTGAGCCCAGTTCCAAGCGTTCCCCTCAGTCATAGTCTGTCTTTCTGTTGGGGATGGCTAGTTTAATGACAGTCATTAGGTTGTGGGCTATCTTATTTAGAGAAGGAGGATAAATGTCTCTTACCACATTTTTCAGATGATGCACTGCTTTGATCAGTCTGTGAATAGTGCGAACCTTAGCAGAAAAGTCTGGATCATCCGATGGCATTTTGTTAACAGGAGGCCCAGCTCGTTCAATTCGGGTGGGCTTTACGTACCAGTTATTTTGAGTTGCTCTCCGTTCAAATCGTCGGTCCCGTCCGGTCCGACTTCTCTGCCGGGCTGCATAGCGGTCTGTCGCCGGCTGCTCTCTCCTCCGGCTCCGCTGTGGTGCGCGGAAAGAATCTGCCTCACCGTTGCGGTGTCCTCCTCTCACGACCGACGCGTAGGTTCTCCGTCCTTCCCGGGATGACAAGTTGTTGCGTCGGGGCGATCTGCGTCCGCTCGCCCCGGCCGTCCAGCCACGATCTCCTCTCCGGTCCCTGCGCTGTCGGACCACGGTCCACTGTTCATCCGTGGCAAATGTGGACATGTTCGTGTGTCTCCTAATGGCTTTAGCTGTATCGTATGGTCACTCTTGACCGTGCTGATTACTCGTACTACTGACTTATGATTACTGAGCGCTTTATTTATGCTCAAACTCAATAAATCATAAAACATGTGCATACAATGCAAGCCAAAGTCCCAGTCAGTCCGATCATGAGACATTTGTGTACAAAAAGTCCATTTAGTACAGTAAAGTGTCCCAGTTAATATACACAACATACAATTGGCATATAGTTTTCTAATGGTCCATTATCACAGATCTGTGAAATTAGTTCACCCTGAAACTTACATAGGGGTTGAGAAACAATCATAACAACAGAAAAGAACAGGTATTTAATGCATTACCTCAATATCACCTTATATATCTAACCTTATGACCCCTGACCTCCATACAGGTTTTAGAGTGGATACAATAATGTTTGTTTTTTTTACGTGTTTTCCTATAGGGCATCGCAGTGAGGGGTCCCGGAGAAACCCAAGTGAGCGGAAGGGCGGCACGGGCCAGCTAGGGGAAATCAAATTTGGGACTCCAGTGCACTGGCCATACCTGCTCCCATCTCAGGTGTCCAGGTCTCCTGCAGTAGGCCCCAGAGAGGGAGGGTCTTTTGAATGTCAGACCTGCGTTTAGGGTCCCATGAGGTGGGGGGAGGCATGAAGGGCAGAAGTTGGGATTATGGCCCACAATGAATCTTGCATGGGGTTTTAGAGCTCGTTATAAGGGTGGGGGCATGCCCAATTAGTCTTGCCAATTAGTGGTTAAGACGGTTAGGTTTAGGCCCAAAATCACCTTTTGCATAGGGTCCACTGAGGTTAGGTTTAGGGCCAGTGTCTGGGGTAAGATGCTACTCAGACACCCCTCACCAGAATCCTGACTGGGCCACATAAGACACAAAAAGAACAAAGGTAAGAACAATAAAAGCAACTATATACAGTATCTGAGATTATGTTCATTTAAATCCCTTTTCATTAAGACCTGTTGGGTATGTCGTATCTAATTTGGCAATCCAAATCTTTTCAGCTCTCCTCCTCTGTTCTGTCATCCACCTCGGGTTCACCTGCACTGCTGTGGCACCAACAGATTCCCAGCCATGTGCTACAAAGTGGTTTACCAGGTACGTGTGAGTGTTCTTCTTGTGTAAGATATTGTATCTGTGCTGGGTGAATCTAACCAAAAGTGTATTTCCGGTCTCTCCCACATATTGGATTCCACAGTTCCTACAAGTGATCAAATATACAGAGTTTTTAGATCTTGGAGTCCCTTTGCACAGTGATAGAAAAACATTACCATTGGAATAACTGCGCACCCACTTGCGGTGCTGGAAAAATTGATCACCCAGGATTTTGTTCCTCTTGAAGGCTGCAATTACCTTGTGATCCTGAAGCATATTTGTATCCTGAGTGAACCTTTGAAAGTTGCTCTTGATAACTCTGACCAATTTGCAGGTGGAGGGACAATATGTGATCACCACTGGGATGAGGGGAGAAACATCAATTGGCTTGGTCTGCAAGAATGAATTGAAACATTTTCTTAAAAAGGACCAACAGTACCCCCTAGTGGAGAGAGCTGAGAATTAAAATCTTGACAGCTTCCCCAAAATCACTCTGTTGAGTGCAGATCCTGTGAAATCTCAGTAATTGGGATTTTATTATCCCTGCAAATGCGTGTTTTGGGTGAAAACTTGTTCTGAACAGTAAGGCATGTGTATCTGTAGGTTTGAAAAAGACTTTAACATCTAATTTGTGGTCATTCGGGAAATTTGGGCCCTTAAATGTAGTTGTGTCTAAAAAAAATCAATTGAGGACTTATTAATGGTGGATTTCAGTTTGATGGAAGCATTATGGTCATTAAGAGTCCTCAAAAACACCTCAAGGTCTCGCTCAGGATGTTGCCAAATCCCCCAGATATCATCCAAGAATCGATAATAATATAATGGCTTTTTAACACATTTCTCCAATGCAGAGGTCTCCCACTCTGCCATGAAGATGTTGGCATAGGCTGGGGCAAACTTTTTCCCCATTGACGTACCCTTAGTCTGTAAATAGAATTCCCCGTTGAACTCAAAATCATTCCTCATGAGGTTTATTTCCGATATCTGTAACAGTTCTTTATCTGGTCTTCTCTTATCTGGATATTTTTGAAAGATTCTGCTTATGCAGTTGATTCCCTCTCTAATGTTTGTATTTGTATAGAGCTGTCAATATCAATGGAAAATAAAAAAAAAAAAGCATCAACGGGGACTTCTATTCGTTTCACTTTCTCTACACTGTGGGCGTAAAAGTCCACTGCTGAAGGAGCTGCTCTGTGCTCGTACAGTCTCATGCAGGGGGTGGGAGGTGTTGTCCATGATGGATGTTAGCTTAGACAACATCCTCTCCTCCCCAACCTGCTCGATGGACTTCAGCGGACAGTCCAGGACAGAGCTGGCCCTCCTGACCAGCTTGTTGAGTTTCCCCCTGTCCCTCTCTGCCATTCCACCACTCCAGCAGACCACAGCATAGAAAATAGCAGACGCCACCACAGTGTCATAAAATGTCCTTAGGAGTGTCCTGTTCACCCCAAAGGATCTCAGCCGCCGTAGCAGGTGGAGACGACCTAGACCCAGTAGAGTGGTTGAAGGAAAAGGGGGACAGGTGAGGTGCATTTCATGTCCCCGGTGCTATGGGGGGTTGCAGAGAGGTGTGACGAGCTCTGGTGGATGGGGGAGGGAAGGGCTACTGAATCAAACCTGTTAAACAACTGGTTCAATCTGTTAGCCAGAACCTGGTCTCCAGACTCTGGACCCCCTCCGCTCACAGTGCTCTGATGGTGTTCAGTCCTCTCCACACACCTCTGGTGTTGCTCTGCTGGAGCTGCGCCTCCACCTTCCTCCTAAAAGGAAGCATTACATTTAGAAAATAAAATACTTATTTTATATTTGTTTGTATTTTTTGTAAGATAATACACTATATACACGGAGTTGATCTGGACGTAGTGTTTTCAGTGTCATCCAAGTGACTCTAGAGGATGAAAACCTGTTGGAGTGTGTGCTAATGTCTATAGCAGGGGTGTCCAAACTACGGCCCGCGGTCCATTTTTAATTGGCCCGCAAGAAATGTTATAAATAGAATAGAATATGGCCCACACTTCAACTTTTGCTTGAGTGTATTGCACTTCTGATCTGCTCGAAAAGCTTAGATTCATTGAAAAAAAATTAAATGAAAACATCAATATACTGGCAACTGTACTCATTTATATTCCAGAACCAACACTTTGAAGCACTTTTCTTTGATCACTTGTAGCTCAATGGAGACACATTTATGATCAGGTCCCCCAGTTTGAGACACACTTGCACAAGCACACAGATAACCAATATCTCACAGTGGTTTAACACTGATCTGTCTGGGCTAAAGTACAGACATCGAACGCTATGACAGACCGAGGCAACTATGATCCTTGCAATTTTAGAAGAAGTCTGCTTGAAAGTAATCATGGACAGAATTCATGTTTCAAATTATTCTAAAAATGCACTTCAGCAAGTTTTTTTATAATGTCTACTAAAGATGTTTTCAAAGGGTTTCCCACATATGGGTTATTTCTAGGCCCAGATTAAAAGAATAATTCAGTGAAGACCTCCATTTAAACAACTTTAAGCCTAGCACTAGGCTTAATCCATGTCTGGGAAACTGCAGCATTATCCATGGAGGCATGAGCATTTATCATAATATAGACAACAACCTCTTTAACTTACCCTAAAATCTGAGTTGACTCACTCCAAGAAGGGAAACCCTGCGTTTACTGTCCAGGAAATGGAGATCAGTCACCCAGTGCAAGTGCAACTGTCATTTAAACTCAGTCTACAGTCAGACCAAAAGCCACCTCGCCAAATGTATTTACACAGCTGTGTGGCCAAAGGCAGGGAGCAGCTTGGGTACGGCTGTAAACATGAACCTCTTTAACTGCAGCTGAACGCCATCCCTTATTATCTGCTACTTATAATGCAGTTAGAAAATAAGATCTACAGCTTTTCCTCATATCATTCACCACTGAAAAATATTTTGGTCTGTTAGATATTTCAACAGCATACACAATTTACATCCAATACTGTAACAAGCTTACTTAGCAGCATTTTGTTTTTATCAGATAAACTCAAATGAAACAAGTTGGTTAATTGGTAACAATTTCAACTTTCAAATCATGTCAGTGTGTGTTTATTGTAAAGGAGATTAAAATGCACGTTGAACCCACCCGAGGGACTCATAAAGTTTGATCTATGAATTCCTGATACATTTTTGCTTTATAGAGGCAGAAATGTTGACCATGAAAGCTTTTTGTAGACAACTATGCTGCTTTCACCTACAAAGCATCCAGAGCACACAGTACATGTTGCTATAAGCTACACCACATAGCTGCTACAATTTAAACACACCGACAATTTGTGTATAATCGGTATCGCCAGACTATGTCTTAAGAGCATATGACCTGTTGATCAAACTCACTGTTATGAAGATAGATTCCAGGTTCCAGTGTCTTCATGAAACGCTGGCTTTATCCATCTTCTGGGGCGTGCCTGCAGCGGACTTCTGAAGAGTTCCTTGTGAGGGAGCTGCTGGTGCAGGTCACAAGGTCCTCCTTCATTCCTGCCATGAGCTTCAGTCTTCCTGATGTTTCTCAAAGATGCCTCTCTCAGTGGGTCAACAGAACATCTCCAAGGACAGCATTACACTTTTGCAAGGGGGTAGATTTGGTTTTGGCATTGGTGGGGACGGATGATTCAACCACCGAACCCTGCCCTGTTTCTTTTTTTTTTTCTCCTTTTTGTCTTTGCTTCTTGATAAAAAAAAAAAGGAGAAATATACTTGCCTACATATGATATTCTACATGTTTTTAAACCATTTAAAATTACAATTCATAGTTTTATATGTGAATTATATAATATTAAATTACTATTAAACAAAATGACTGATTTTAGACTTTAGTTTACTTCAGCCCTATTCCATATAAATCAGGTATCATACAAAAATAAAAATAGCTTCAAATACAGACATCACAATAAAAGAATATGACTTTAAGGACTTAACAACATTACTTCAGTTATAGTACACCAACATCTCTGATACATTAGCACTAAGGGAACACTGAATGACCTGGTGGTTTTGTCCATAAAACTACTCATCTAAGATTACCACAAAGTAAAAGATCTCTCAGCAAAATTCTGCAACATTTTAGGCACTACTGCCCCGATCAAATCAGCGAGCTGGGATTTTTTATTCTAAACATGAACTACGGTTACAGCAACATGAATTGCTGTCATTTTTTTACATTACAAAAACCTGGCATTTGAACATGGGTGTGTAGATTTTTTTCTATAGCCACTGTACATGCATTTTATCCTCAGATTAAAAGTATTATTATGTGCTTGATGTGCCTCACCTTTGGCCCTGGCTCTTCCCCTCTGACTGCACTAGGACATATTACCACCTGATAAAATAACACATTGATTCGTGCCATATAAAAAGTGAGACATGTCAATTCAGATTCTTTGTCAAATATACACTAATGAATCAATTTACATCAGCAGCCTAACAATTGTCAGGATAATAAATACTAGTTAATCTATAGCACCAAATCATCAGTCAGTCACCTGTGACCTCGCCTCTTCACCTCTGTCCGAGCGACAACATGGCAGAGCTGCCTCTGTCACCTGATAAATAACAGTGAGACACTCCACTACTACTCTGTTATACTGAGATAACTAATAGTGTTGTGCAGTTAGTTTCCAAAACACGTTATTCATGGTTACATACAGTTTTAGACTGATGTGGGCCAAAGCCTAGCATAGCCTGTAACGTTATTATGACGGACACATTTTAGGAGTTAACTTGGCTTTAAGTGACTTACAGGTTTCTTTGAAAAACACTTTCTTATATCCAGGTTCTTCCTTTTTGCTGCCGTCCTCCTCTCCTCCTCGCAGCGCAGGCTTGCCGCTGCTAAAATTAAACAGAGCTCCCTGAAAGGCTCATCCAATCACATTGGCCATATTTGTCACATGAGGTAGGACTCCAGTAGAGAACGTAATTTAACTCTTTCTGCACCGCTGGGTGAATGAGACTTGACAGATCGTTTTTTTCTTTCTATCGGGTTTGTTTTTCTTTACTTGAAGAGATCAAATTATTGGTGGGGACATGTCCCTTCCGTCCATGCCAAATCTACGCCCTTGCACTTTTGCTATGAACAGTAACTCTGGAGCTCTGTGGAGCATGCAGATGATCTCATTAATTGGGCCTAATGTTTGTGTAACAGTGCACTTAGAGAAAACCTGTCAGGTGTCAGCCCTCTGGTGATGATGTTTTGTGTGTTGATGATTTAATAGTCGGCTCTCTTTTAAGCAGGCCTGCCAGATTGGAATTAAAAGCGCTATAAAATCTATCATTGAGAGCAAATATACGGTGAGCTTGTCCAGATTACACTGGGCTTCGGAGCAAATTCGGCAACGCTCACTTCTGCTGTTTCAGCATGACACACGTTAGGTTGTTGATTGATATCATGCCTTGTATGGTGTCAGGAAGTGACACACACACACACACACACACACACACACACACACACACACACACACACACACACACTAGAGAGATAGAGTGTGGTGTAAACATAGTGGCGGAGCCAGCAGGTTTCCAAGCAGGGATTCCGGGTAGCAGGAAGGCTTTGGCTTGGTAAGCCGTCCAACATTGGCAGTGGCATTTTGTGAAAGGCAATCAACCCCCCCCCCCCCCCCCCCCCAGCTAGGTTTCCATGTGTAATTTGTGTGGAACAATATTGCACAAGAAACGTAATAGCTATTTTGGAGAACACCCCCCCCCCCTCGAAAAAAACCCAAGAAAAAAGAAAAGAAAAGATAAATCCCTTTTTTTCCCTGTTTCCCACGGCCGGTCGTTTGGCGTAAGGCGTATGACGGAGCGCTTTCAACCTGAGCGCCCCGAGTTCGAACCCCTCACCGACTCGCTGCCGCGGCCCTGCTTGGGGGGCGGGGAGACGCCAAGTCGCTTCTCCTTTTTCCTTTTTCCTGCTCTCCACAACTCCTCTGCCCGCTCTACATCTCTCTTATTACCTTTTATTAACGCAAAATACCCATGCCTGTCAGCTCTTCATTCCTCAACTATTTGCTCGCTTATTACTCCACCAAGAACAACTTGCACTTTCTCTCTTCAGGCTACCAACTCTGGCTTCATTTGTTCATACTGTCTGGCACACTTTTACATCAAACTATTGGCACCTAATAAGCACAGTCTTGTGCTCAATATTCACCTCATTAATATAAAGTACATGCAGACACAAGCTTTTTTTTTTTTTTTTTTTTTTAAAAGAAAAAAAAGAAAAACACAATCTTTAAAGCATTATTTACATCCCGTGATTTGGGTTTTTCTTTCTACATTTTTTCTCAATTGACTTCAAATTCGCATCAGCCACTGTGGTAATGTGCCAACAAATGTCTAAACCATCACTGGTGCTCCTCACACTGAGCAGGATTTACAGTTAAGCTCCTCTAAGGAGCCATAATGCCTTTTCACATTGTAAAGTCACACATACATAAGAGAGAATAACACCCCACCTTGTGTCAAAATTTGATTGATGATCCTAGCCTTGACCTTTTGACCTCCCCACCCCCCCCCCCCTTTTTTTTTATTCCCCTCCCCCACCGGAAGTGTGTAATTTGATCCCCTAAGCGTGACGAATTGCATCCGGAGAGGGGAGGGGGGAAACCCCCGGAAGTGTGTAATTTGATCCCTAAGCACGCCACCTGTTGTTGGAAAAAAAAAAAAAAAAGTTTTTAGAGGGAGGGGGGTCTGCGGAGGGAGGAGAATAAAAGCAGAGAGGGCCGGCACAATTTCTACGCACAGACACAAGATGGATCCTTTCATTCTGCAGCCCAGCGTTCCTCTGTACTTGGACGGTGAAGAGATCTGCTCTCCCGAGGCCGTGAGCATGGGAGGCAGCAGTGGCGAGTGGTCTTCGTCGATTATCAGCGACACCCCCGTCACTGTCTACAGTAACAGATCGGAAGCAACCGCTGCTCCGCGGAAAGGGAGAAATAAGAGCGTCTTTATGTTCCGCAGCCAGATACCGGCACCGAGGAACTTGCGGAGAGAATGGACTCTGCCTTTTGAGGGGTGTGGAAAGTAGGGCTACATATTCAAATACAGCACATTTACTATGGAAGGCCTCGATCCAGACCTTCTGACCCTACCAGAAATACTCCGAAAGTGTCTAGTCATTTTCAGACCTGTTGCATCATGTTCCATAAGCATGAGGGGAGGGGTATGGTTGCTGGGGAGATCAGAGAGGGAGGGAGGGTTCCTGAAGCATAGGGGTGATGCAGCTGTTGACTCTGTGCTGTATAGAGAGACAGAGCGGCAGTTAGTTTTCCACAAACTCATAGTTTGAATTCTGTTTCAATATTATGACAATTTTCTCTGTATTTTTTTATTTTTTTTTTTTTTTAACAATAGCGGATGTAATTTTACTTTCTTAAGCTACACCGGCGCTTGTAATGAAAAAAGAGTGACTTCCTATTGCCTGTAGAGAACCGTTTCTTTCAATAGTATTTTATTTTCCTATAATACAGACGCAGTAAAAAACCTTTAAGTGTCACGGCGAGTGGGAAGAGCCGTGTGAAAAAAGGAAAAAGAGGATCCAAGCGCAGGCAGTCGTGAAGGTGTGAAGGTGATTTATTGATACAAAAATATAGAGAGGCAAACGACAAAACGGAGAACTAAACTATACTGGGACAACTAAACCACAGAGCATGAACAAGAACATGAACCTGAACATAAAGCATGAAGCAAGGTGGACGACGGTACAGGATGGTGACAGCAGGGAGAACACACGAGTAGGACATGGAGGATACACAGACGGACCAGCCACAACAATGACTAAAGACGTGACTTAAATACACACAGAGAAACACAAGGAGATTACACACAGGTGGTGGACACAGCTGGGAGTAATTAACAAGACGAGACAGAGGTAAAACTGAACACACTCACATGAGACGCAGACCTTCACAATAAAACAGGAAACAAGAACACTACACAAAGACGCAGACTCGACACTGAGAGACAGACAGAAAAAGACACCTAAACCCACACATGAGAACACAAATCCTTATCACCAATAAACAGAAACTCTAATAATAGACATCATCATAACCACAACAAGAGAACAATAAAACAATCCCAGATGCAAAATAAACCAAAGCATAATAAACTCAAAATACTGGGTCCAACGGACCCAGAACCGTGACATTAAGATGATCAACCTAGCAGCAAATTGCATTTTTAGGCTACACCATAGCTTGTGATGAAAAGAAGAACCTACAGGACGCCCACCTCGTATGTGTAAAAATAAATAAATATCCCTTAGTGAATACTTAGGATACTTACTTAAACAATTAAATCACCCTCGGATGAGGTATTTTGGTTTTGTGCAGCCACTCCTTCTCAGACCAAAGTAGAGAGTTTTTTCTTCATTTTTTGAGCTACTTTTCCAACAGGTTTTCTCAATAGACAGAAAACCCTAAAAGAAAACGGCTTTGTTTTACACACACACCATGAAGGAGTCAGACAACAAATATCAGTATTTCTCATAACCTAGCAAAGAACTTCATATTGGCCTCAACTCCTTGTACGTGTAAAATAACCCTTAGTGAAAAAAAAAGCACAGTGCACATATTGAGAACTTGAATAATTTCCGTCGGTTCACCCCGTTTAATTACCTCCGAGAGATCGGGATGCTTCCTCCGTCTTGTACCATTAGCGTATGAGAAAAAACCCCCCAGAGAATGTATTATTTTGGTAAGAGAGAGAGAGAGAGAGAGAGAGAGAGCGCAAATCGATCAAACTTTTCTACAAAACGTTATACCACTCCGGGCCAGGGGGACGATATAGCATGCACCGGCTGGATGACTACACCGGATGGAAGCATAACCGGAAGCGTGGCAGGGACTTTCCCTTTGACCTTCATCCTGCTCCATGATCAGCTGTTAAATCTTTCCTCAATATTGCTGTAATGTAACAACAAAGTTAGTTTTTTAAGATCAGACAGGTCCCAAAACATTCCTTACACGCAGTCACTGAATTAGCATCTGTGGCACAAATAAGCTTCAGGGACTGACTTGTTTTTTTTAGAACCGACCTTTGACACTTGGATGTTGGCTTAATTTTTACCCAAAGAGAAATTTGACCCTAATAAAAAAAACATGGTGAATACTTACCTCAACTTTGATGGGTTTTTTCACAGCTGTTTATTTAGAAAAAAGTAAAACACGTTACAAGGACACAACGCACATTGCAGAGTACATGAATGGGAATTCCTCCTCCCTAACAAATGCCGAGTCATCATCTCCATATTGTGTGTCCCACTTCTCGAGTTTCATTGAAGTGTGCCCAAGTGCACAAGATGTAAAACAATCTATTAGTTTTTTAAGTCCCCGGTCTAACAAGATGCCATTCATTTAAGAGACTAAGAATTTTTTGAACTTAAATTGTGCTAACTTCAACGCAGTAACGTTAAAAATAAAACATATTAGAACTCATTTTTGTTGGACGCAAGAACAACTCGAGCATCTTTTTCGGGAGCTGAACTAGGGCTTACAAGTTTGACGTGCCCCTGGGGACCAGTGTGAGGTTGTGCGGCGTGGAGGGTCCAGACACTCCCACAGCACAGACGTTGCTATCCGCACAGAGCGTTTCTGTGTCTCATGCAAAAGAGACAATACAGCGTGTTTCTCTGCTCCCGGTAAGCCTGCCCTTTATAAATATCTCTTTGATTATTTAAACAGTGTTTAAATTGTGACTCCAAAAACATTTTATCTATGTTAAAATATACAGATATATATATTTCAAGTTTTTAGCTCAAACAGACTCTTGAGCAAAATCCGTAATGGCATAACCAGTGTGCACCCTAATGTACATCTTTGAACTGTATGTTAATCAGTACATGAAGCGTACCTCTGAAAAGAGTCCATCATTTGTGAATTTACTGATTTGTTTTTTAACTGCAGTTTTCACAAACTGCGGATGATGAAATCCTCTGTATTGTAGAAAATGTCTTTAAACTATCACTGTTCCTACTTACTGAGCTACTGCTTTACTATGTGAATGAACAATTTGAACGAGAAAGGATTTAAAGACACATTGAAGCAAAGGCAAAACATTTGTAATGAAATTTATGTGATCGTTCTTCTGAAATCCGGCAGAGTGAAAATCCAAGAACAGCTGCAATCCTCCGCATTAATGATCTGTCTGTTTCTCTCCTTGTGTGTGTGTGTGTGTGTGTGTGTGTGTGTGTGCTCACAGGGCGGAGGTCACGGCAGGAGTTCCCTGAGTTGACACGTATGAACCATAAAGTCAGTTTGGACTGAGGAGCAGTTGGTAAACTACATTCAGTGTAGACAAAATTACTTTTTTATCCAATGCATGCACAAGAAATCAAATCTCTGTATCACAATGATTTTGATAAAACCTTATTATTTTATGGGGACAAATTACCGTAGATCATTAGTAGGGAACAAAAAAGGGGGATTGCATCAGCAATGAGGGACAGTAGTCTTGACACGTGCTTATAACTTAAAACACAAAATAACCCAGTTACAGCCGGTAAGATTTATAGTATAAACCAGACTTTCACAGTCTGCATCTTTACAGGGTTTTTTTCTGCTTTTGTTCACTCCTAGTGTGTGATTAACAAACAACAACAACCCACAGAGCCCACTAACTATTAGTTGCTTTTTCCCCTAAACAGTCAGTTGACTGAGAGAAATGCAATCCATTATTGTGAACGCTGAAGGCTCCATAGTCAAACTTATATTTCCTTAACTTACATCCTATGTTCGGTTTAATTCCCTTTGATGGAAAATTGGTTAAACCATTGCTCAACTTATGTACGAATGACGGCAGATAATTCTGATGAAAAGGAAACTGACCCCGTAAGCGCTTTGCAGCTGAGTCGAGGGCTCGTGCACATAAGGTCAGGAGGTGAGTGCGGCCTGACATTCCATTTGGGACAGCTGACAGACACATTAGTGCAACTCAGAGTGTGAGCAGCAGCAACTCCTGTATAGTAGACATAAGAAAAGTAATGTGTAGTGCTAAACCGAGATTCCAGGGCTCATGCTTATATGGTTTTCTTCAAAAAACAGGTTAGTTTAGCGATCGTGTAACTGTGTCCTTGACCTTTTTACCGGTTTGAGGAGTCGGTTCCCTGGTCCAGATATTTGGGACGGTTCAAACGCCGAGTCTCCAAATGCAAACAAAAGGATATTTTCCACGTTATTTCTTAAATGTGCATAAATGAGATCGGATGATGTCCGATAAAAGTAATAAACGATAAATGTAAATCAGTTTTTTTAACTGTGCAGACCCACACCAGTGAAAGCGATAACAAAAAAACAAACAAAAAAAAAAAAACGATCATGACTTTAAAGAGATTATGAACAAAATGCAATACATTTTGGTTTTTGCTACACTAACAACTTTTCCAACTCTGATTTCCTGCAGGACCCACACGGACATCAGTCCAGACTGAAATCCAGTTCAGACGGCACACGCAACATGTTCAAGCTTGCACGGAGGCCTTTCAGTCAAAATAAGAAGATGGTTAAGGCGAGAGATTGCTATTCTGTCTTTTACATCGGTACAAAGGGAGGACTAAATGCCAAAAAAGAGAAAAGTTTTTTAAAAAATGATGCTTTAAAACAGTTCGAGTATCTTTGTGTTTACGGGGAGAAGGGAATAACTGCGGCCGAGGCTGTGAAAAGAGACGGTCGCTTCGTCGATGACCTGGGCTACTTTGAGCTGGTTAACATCGACGACGAACGTAAGACTGAGTGCACAGACATAATCGATTGTCTGGACAATAAGAAATTCCAGATATGTTTTCCACAGGGAGCAGATACGGATGTAGCCATCCCAGGGCAGCAGAAACCTCCACACGCATCAAATAATGCAAAGCGCAGCGGCGGAATGACATCGGTCTTAGATGTAGCACGACAGAACGGATTGAGTCTAAAAATGGCAATCAAAGAAACGGGCAGCAGCATTGACCGTAAGGAGGTTTACGATCTACTTTGTCAGCAGTATCCGCCTCTGAAACGATGGATGGAGAGTAGATTCCCTAAAAATTCTTTTCAGGAAGCACTGAAATACAGGAAGGAGATCTTTGGAAAGAGCCGACAGCCTTTTACTGAAATTCGCAGTCTTGTGTTGCTGCTCGAACTGAGCGAGTCAGTTTGTCTCATATCTGGTTCCTTCATAAAGCGAGGCACAGGCTTTGTGCTATTTGACGACTTTGTCTTGACCAACGCCCACTTATTCGACTACTGGGTTAAATCAAACACACCTAACTGGCGTGAATTTATAAACGTTACCGTGGTCTTTAACTTTGAAGACCAAGAGTCAGACAGGAACAACCTCAGCGCTAAGGTGTTCGTCGGCAACGATAAGTTAGATTATGTCATACTTAAGCTTGAAACAGAGAAAGTGCCGCCGGGGCTCCTTAAGAGATTTGGGCCTGTACCTTCAGACGGCGAGGCCTGTGTCGTCGGACACCCGGGAGGAGGAGTGAAAAAAATGAGTCCTACGTGGGTCGTGGAGAAAGAGAGGCGAGAGAATAATGAAAATTTAGAAGACTGCGAGGAATTTTGCTGTCTTTGTGAAATTAATCAGCAGATCAAAAACGACCCGTATGAAAATATCTACGTCACCTACAACACTCTCATGTACCACGGCTCTTCCGGCTCCCCGGTTTTCGATGTCGACGGACGAGTGTTTGGTCTGCACAGTGGCGGGTTTTTCTACGGGTTTCTGAATCTTAGCGAGTATGTGATTGAGTACGCCTTTCCTCTGCTCACTATATTTGAAAACTTTGTGGATAATCTGAAGAAAGATGGGTATGGGGAGGTGTTGGAAAGAGTTGAGGAGGAAGCGAAGGGAAATCCTCACCTAGAAAACATTATAGCCTCTGTTGTGGGGTCAAAGCAAGGCAAACCTGACGCGTTGTTGCAGGAAGTTGAGAGTAAAACGGATTCTGAGGAGATGGCTGTGTAGAGACAGAATGATCGCAGTAGTTTGTCTGCCTGTTTTGTACAGATGAACTCTTATTTTACAAATTCTTAGTTTTTCACTCGTTATCATTACGACAAAGGGTATGGGGCTCTTCACAACCATTTTCACCGTTTTTGGAAAAAGCAAGGACAATTTGTGTTTCCTTTTCTGTTTTATCGTAGTTTTGTTTTTAGTTTTGACAGACTTAATACATTTAACTTTGTCATAAACTTTTTCTTTTCTGAGCCTTTAAGATTAGTTGAGTGGTTGCATGATTTTTCATTGCTCAACTAGTGTAATGAAATCAGTTTTTCTACTTTTTTTTTTTTGTGTGTGTGTGTGTGTGACCTCACTGTAGATGCTGAAGACGTAATTCTTAACGCTTGTTGTATGTATTCAAGTAAAGTTTGGGATTTATTAAAGGCTGTTTGGATACAGCTTCTGTTTTGAGGCTGCAAGCTTTTTTATTTATTTCACATCCCCCCAAAACACAATTTTTAAAGTTATGTTCTTGCGATGTATTTTTATTTTCTGAAGTAATATATCCAGTCTCATTTCTTCAAGCCACGCCCTCTAATACTCATGTTGTCTCTGCGTATCTACCTCTTCACCGAGATCACAACCTAGGCCCTCTGTCAGTTTTGACCGGCGGTCATAGGTTCCTTCCAATAATATGACGCGAGACTGGCACTTTGTTATAGAAGGCACGTATTAACAGCACAACCCACTAAAAAAACAAAATGGCTTCCTTTTATACTCTACCTATTCGGGTGAGCATCCGGACTAGCCCGAGTATGGGTGTTAACTAATCAAAATGAAAGCATTAACGTACAATAACATTAGAGCGTGTAACAAACATATACATATTTCCAAAATACGTACTATAAACAAATCAATAGCATATGCTTCAACCATTACTATCTAACCATACTCCCCTAACCCGGCACACTGGTCTGCTCCAGGAGCTCTTAAGCAGGCGATTGAGCTGCTTCTACATCCTGCAAGAAGCAACCGGGACAGGTGACTACTTTTACAAATTCTCTTTTCACATAGGTTACCGACAAATGATTAAATGTAAGCAGCTCTAACTTTGGCTCTTTTCTGACACAGGTAGGATGGACCTTGTCGCTTCACCTTTACAAGCTGTCAATTTAATCCTACATGAAAAAACCTAATAAAGAATTCATGAGAACTAGTGTGTTGTCTTTATTGTATTATTTTTAATTCCCAATCAATCAATTAATTAATAAAAATGCAAACTAGGTAATTCTTAACGCTTGTTACGTATGTATTCAAGTGAGGCTTGGGATTTATTAAAGGCTTTTCACTGCTATGCAAATGATACCCACTTTTATTGGTTAAACTGAGGTTATTGTAACGGGGTGTAAAAATCTTAGAAACACTGTCTAACAAGATCCTTGCTCTGGACGGTATTGTCTTGAGCCGTCTGTTGTAGTGATTTGGCACATTATAAATAAAATTGAGGCACACAATCCCATCGCACAACATCAACATTTATTTATTTACAAAAATAAAAGTGTGGTTTTAGTGTCAGGGTTACAGTTTGGTTTATTTTCATGGTTAGGCATTATGTCAATTAAATGTCCTCAGTAAGACATGAAAACGAGTGTGTGACTGTGTGTGTGTGAGTGTGTGTTTCAGTTCATGTTGGTATGTGTTTAACCACCTTGTGGCCACAGGATGTGGTTGAAAGTGTGAAGCAACAGTTGTTACGTCGCTATGGGAACATGAAAGGTGTCAAAAAACACTTTCGGGGTTGAAGAAAAGACGTTTTTGTCTTTTTTGCAGCTTGTTTGTCTTTTTGAATTTTCCAGCTCATGCAGTGGCACATGGCGGTGCAGACCGTGAACCACACACGGCCCAGGATGAAGGACGTGTTGATGGCAGAGCCGGGTGGGGTCACACGGGCTGTTCTGGGCCTCGCTTTCTGTGCAGGCTACTTTCAGCAACACCAGCTTACAGAAACCCACCGCTCACCTGCCTGCTGCCAGCAGGACAGCACACATCAGTGTTAAAACCCACAAACAGAACAAAACGTACGTATTACTTAAGGTGAAGCTCCGACAGTCTCGTCGCTTTTTTCTGGAATTGTTCAAATCTGGAGATTCATGAAAAGGCCGCATGCAGCTTCCATTCAAACAGGATCAAAGTGTGACGCTCCCTAAATGGAAATATCAGCTGCATTTGGATAAAGATGGATTCTGTTTGAAGAGTAGTTTGGTCCCGTGCTGGTTTTGATTTTGGTTTTTTGACCACATGTGGTCAGATAGTTACATAAAAAAGACTCCAACACACAAACGCTGTCATTAAAGTGGCTCCAGTCCTAATGAGCCAAACTGTTGTAAAACAAGCGCAGCCTCCACTGCGTCCAGGCTGGCTGTAGCTCAGGGGGTCGAGCAGGTGATCTACTAACCAGAAGGTTGATGGTTTGATCCCAGTCTGCATGTCAAGAAGAAAAGTGCGATATAAGAATCAGTCCATTAACATTTGTACAGTGTGGAACTCCAGGCCTCGATGGCTGGCATCCCACAGGTCAGCACACCTGAATCACATGATTAGTTCATTACCAGACCTCTGGAGAACTTTAAGACATGCTGAGGATGTCATTTAGCCGTTTAAATCAGCTGTGATTTATTCAACGACACCTGCAGGACTTCGGCCCTCGAGGCCTGGGGTCCGTTCTTCGTACCTCGCTAAGTAAGTTGGCCGGATTTGATTGTTGACGATTTCGCGTGATCTTGGATCGTTCGGTTCTCCGAAGCCCATCCGGGACTTGCTGTCATAGCAACAGATCCGTAAGCGTAAACCTGCTTGGGAGCAGGCTTACTTTATGTAAACAGGATTAGATCGCGGCCACTCAGGTATGTCCGCTGCATTTACACGAAAGCAACAGCGATATTTCACCACTGTTTCTCCATAAATAAATATTATCAATGTAACTAAAGATAATGCAGTATTTGATTCTTTTATTGATTGCATACAGATACATACAGGTCATTTCCTAATAAAAGGGAAATGTACTAGTAATCATTCTATTACATGTATTTGATTATTTCAGATGTAATTCAATTTTAGAGTAGTAATAGTAAATTACTTCGTGTAATCAAGATGAGAGACCACGGCTATAAAAGCGAAGGTGGATTTGGGAAGTCTGTCGCAGCCATGTCCTGTCTGTTTGTACGCGAGCAACCCATTGCGGAAGGTGCAAGATTGATAAGGAGAGTTTCCAGAATTCAGCGTATATTGCGGGATAGATGGGATAGACAGGATCCTTCCTGTCCTTCCTCCTCCTTATGTATTTATATATATATATATATATATGTATATATATATATATATATATATATATATATATATATATATATATTTCATGTTACTTTCTACAGTAACATGAAAACAAGCACAAAGCAGTAAGAGCATCGTCAGTTTCATTGACCTGTAGACCCTTGTGCCCCTGCTCTTTTATTGCCAACATGAATTGATGTAAACTTTTCTCACTTAGTAGAACAAATAATTTAAAAGCACTGAGCGAGCTATTGCCTTGTGTAGTTAATGTGTTGTGTAGTGGTTGTTGTGTGTCAGTGAGGGCACTAATGAATGAGACAAAGGCAGACTGCAGTGTAAACACTGTATCCAGGTGGAAACAGGAGCAGTGATACACCTCCTGCTGTCAGGCCTGCAGGTTTGTCCCTGTGCTGTTCTCCTCTGTCTTGTGGCCACTAACTAATTTTGTTCACTGACACAAATAATTTGTGCGGCATCTTATTGTGACACCTGCTTGTTCTCTCATTGTAGTTTCAGTAGTTTTAAATGTTTGTACAAAAACCTGTGGGATGCATTGACTTTTAGATAAATAGTTGTATATAAATGTCAAGAGATTTATTCTAAAGACACTTCTTCAGCTGAGAGTCTAAGAGGAGAAACATACACAGACGCTGCAGCATTTACATGTATACAAGGGCGATCACAGAACGCTCACACCAGAGTGGGGGCCCTGTGATGCGCGCTCTGCTCTTGCACTTGTCTTTATTTATACACAAGAAAAATGAATACATTTGACGTGAGCATATGCGTATGTGATTGTGTGTGTGTGAGTGTGTCTGTGTGTGTGTGTGTTGTGTGTGTGTGTGTGTGTGTGTTCGAGGTCAGAACTGCTTGTTATTCTTCTTACTATCGCTGTGAGAAGACTCAGATACAAATATCAGAACACGTGTTATGAAGAAGAATCAGTCCTGAACAATGAAAAGAACAATCAGTTCTAAGCAAGGAAATGATCATCATGCAGCATTCTATCACAAGCAAACTTATATCGTTAAAACCTTATACTGACTAAAACAATACAATTTTCTATTGACATTCCCTCCTGTTGTCAGTATAACCTTTAAGTGAGATATCAGTACGTAACATCTTGTTGCACATTTTCTGTCACATCATCATTAATCACGCAAAGTCTTCACATTCCAACAGGTCAGGGTCATCATCATCATTTGTCACGGCTATGTATGCAGCTACAGTGGAAACGATTATGCGGTTAATCATGAGTTTTAGACATGGCAGGATACATGTTAAAAAAACACAAAATAAAAGTAAAAATACTCCAACTCCGATGAGTAGTCTCTTTAGCACCTGTAGCCAGGAGCCAGTGTAAAACCAAGAAAACCAGTCACTTGTATTACTCACATAGTCCTGACTTTGGGCCTGCTGGATCTGTCTCAAGGCGTTCAGGGCATCAGTCATGTTTGATGAGTGTACATTGTCTGGTATGTAAGTGCAGCAGGTGTTGTTGAAGAGGACGCAAAGTCCTCCTTTTTCAGCCAGAATCATGTCCAGTGCGACTTGGTGTTGCATCACAGTTATGCGCAGGGCATCAATCTCTTCATTTTGTTGATTGTTGATTTTGCACGAGGCATTCAGGAACAGTCCAAAGCGGTAGTCCAAAGTTTCAATTCTTAACATGTTCTTTCCGGTGCCCACCCATGGAAACAGTGAGTGGAGAACCTTTTGTCCGGTGGTCCAAAGCTTAAATTCCTCTGGCACATCACTGCCATAGATGGGGTCATGTGGTTGTAGTGTGGAGACGTCTCGTCGTCGTCTTGTAGTCTGAGAGTCATTTACAGCTGACATCCTGAAGGTGTGGTCTGAGATGAAGATTGGGGCACAGGTGCCCGTCCATCCGGGTGGCAGTATGAAGTAGGCACGTTGTCCACACAGCCAGGCCATTCCCTGCACCCAGTAGGTGCCGTTGCTGGGCGCGGACGTGTTTACAGGTGCGCCCTCTCCATTGGCTGCGGTTTGGTTACAGTTGGTGGTGTTGCCTAGGGGTCTGTTACCGTTGTCTTGTCGGTAGCACATGGAGTGGTTCTTCCCTGGGGTTTGGTCCAAGAACACTGGGAAGTGAATGGACGTGTTCCGATTCGTCACGTTGAAGTTGATCCAGAAGAGCCGGTCACACATTCCGTTGTCAAGTCCAGCGTTTTCGACGATGATTACCTCGTGTCGGGGTGGTCCCTGAAAGATACTAAGAAGGTTAAGCGAATAGATGATAGAGCTTGTCTCATCAATGATGATTTTCTTATGTTGATAGCCAATGCCCGCAAAGCTGGCAGCGCACTTGGCTTGTGTTTTATTCATGTAGTTTCCATAAAAAGTGGGATGTGTTGATGTGCTGGGCATATAAGAGCAGACATAACAGTCTGTATTTTCCGATTCTGCTCTGGTCCTGTCGTGGATGTAGCGGTACCAGGCATTGTTCATCCAAGGGTGTATGTGGTCTTGCGTCATATCTCTTAGGTGAGAGTTGTCGTGCGTCCATCTTCTCTGTCTGCCTCGTGGTTCAGCTGTTGTTGGCGTCAGCTGGGGTCCTGTAAGGGTGAGCGTCGTAGTCAAGGTAACCAAGAGGGTCCACCTTCCCATGGTTGCACACAGGTACGTCACACCTCGCACTTGGTTGCCCTAGAGTTGATCAGAGGCTGGAGGTTGAAGTGCGAGCTTACCCGACGGGGGCCCAATCAGCACTCCCCCCTCACCACTGAAGCAACCAAGTGTGGGCGGGATTTCCCTAATGTGCTGTCTTGGGGGTGCCGGGGTTTCCTGGGACCTCAACCTTTTTGCAGTGGCTCTGATGTATCCAGGAGGGTCTCTCTGCTATTTTGCAGGCAGTTGGAGTGGTGATGAGCACTTGGTAGGGACCTTCCCAGCGGGGCGAGCTCCAATTTTTCCTCTGGAGTACTCGGACAAGGATCCAATCACCTGGCTTCAACCTGCAGGAAATAGGTGAAAAAGAGTCTTGCGGCAGTTTATTGTTCAAAACGACTTCTCTGTTTGTCAACAATTGAGTCATCCAATCTGCCAGAGTGGTTTCACGGATTGACTTATCTAGTGGCTCGCTAATAACTGGCAATGGAAAAGGTCGCCCATGTATGATTTCAAATGGGGACAGTTTGTTATTTCCTTGTGTTATTCTCATCCACATTTTGACTAGGCCTACACATTCTGGCCACGGCCTGCCAGTTTCTTCCATTGTTTTCCTGAGCCTTTGTTTTATAGTGCCATTTGTTCTCTCCACTAACCCCGCACTCTGCGGATGGTAGGCACAATGGTGTTTTACTTTGCTGATCACGTCATTTACAAAATGGGTTCCATTATCTGATCTTATCAGAGCAGGAATACCATAAATTGGAATGAAATGGTTGCATAGACACTTTGCAACTGAGATTGTGCCTGCTTTTTTCACTGGGTAGATTTCTGGCCATTTTGAGAAAACATCTATAATTACTAGAGCGTATTTTGAACCCTGTCACTCATTCAATTCAATGAAGTCCATGTGAATTGTATGAAATGGGTGAGGTGGTGTAGGAAAATGTCCTCTTTTTGGCCCTAAGTTACCTTGGCTATTGTGTTTTTGGCAGGTCATACATGTTTTCACATATTCTTTTGCTGAAGTTTCAAAATTAATAGTGTAAAATTGTCGGTTTCTAATAAGGACCATTCCTTGGATCACCCCTCCTGATGAGCCATGGCTCAAAACTATGGCTCACTAGAGCGGCTGTTTTGTGTAATGATTTGGGAAGAATGGGCTTTCCTGCTATTTTCAATATGTCATCAGTGTCTAGTACTGCTCTGTGTTTTAGCCATTGTTTTCTGTTCTCTAGGTGGTGCTGCTTTTTGTTCGTCCTGCAGTACAGACAGTCGAATGGTCTGATTTTCACGAGTTGTTAATAAAACTGTGTTTTTTTTGGCTGCTGCTGTTTTTTCAGCTTTGTCAGCAAAATTGTTTCCCTTTCTAATTTCAGAGTCATCCTTCTGATGTGCTGAACATCAGAAGCATATTGCTAAACGTCGTATCACATGACGAGTTTTCTCCCATGTAAACAGATGTGTGCCATGATAAAATCTTCCTCCACACACTAGAAATAAGAAACTAATTTCAACCGTTGTTACATTTTATTCATTTATTTATAATCCAGTCATTCCTTCGAATCTAGTATCAATCAACTAATTTGCATATCAGAATGCACTAAGTTGATAGGTCAACAGAAATGCACGTTCAAAATATTATCACA
Source organism: Pelmatolapia mariae (assembly GCF_036321145.2). Lineage (NCBI taxonomy): Eukaryota > Metazoa > Chordata > Actinopteri > Cichliformes > Cichlidae > Pelmatolapia > Pelmatolapia mariae. Next base: position 117,297 of record NC_086243.1, on the reverse strand, counting down.
AAAGAGAATTTCCTTCATACATTAAATTACTTGTTTTGCATCAATCAAACAGAAAGCATTCCACAATTTATTGTATTACCAACTAAATTTATTGTCTGATTACTGCTTGGTCATACCAGGCTCTCTCTGTCTTTATTTATGCTTCTCTGTTTTCACAAACGTTTCACCTATTGTCAAGCTGAAGAGTTAAATGTCAGCGGTGGATAAGTTCAGCATTTGATAAAAAAACTCTGTTAAGTTTTTCCTGCTTTAACACCAATGAGAGATATAGAGGTGCATGTATATAGTGTGTGCTATAGTGTAAGCTGTTCTTCATTGTTCTTCATGTGTGTTAGTATGCTTGCATGCAGGGCCTCTGGGCCTGTCTCACCCAGAAGGGCATTTTCTTAACAGTTGCCTTTCTCTCATGTGTGTTACAAAAAGGCAAATGTGCTATTAGCAGCTGTGAGATTATTATGCTGCTATATATTACATTATACCTGTAATCAAAATGAGTGAATCATGACACCGCTGTAGGCCACATCAGACTTCTTGTGTAATCAGTATGTAGTTTTAGTTTGCATCATACTTCTGAGTTAAAAGAATGTGAAAATCATTAGATTAATTAGATAGGTTGGTATTATCCTATACTGCTGATTTACTGTGAGTGAGTTAGACTATTTCATGACATTTCATACTGCTGAGTTATAAAGAGACTATTGTGTTCAGAGAGTCAGGGCCCTTTTTTTTTTTTTTTTTTTTTTTTTCCATTGTAGAGACAACAGAGCACATTGCACGGGAGCAGAAAAACAGTGGGCCAAGGTCATAACTCAGGCTCACTGGGAGTTAGAAAGAATGTAAATGCTTAGTTTTGTGGCTGTGGCGCATTTTGTATGGCTTCTTTTCTTTTGTTTAGTATACAGTGGCTTGCAAAAGTATTCGGCCCCCTTAAACTTTTCCACATTTTGTCACATTACAGCCACAAACATGAATCAATTTTATTGGAATTCCACGTGAAAGACCAATACAAAGTGGTGTACACGTGAGAAGTGGAACGAAAATCATACATGATTCCAAACATTTTTTACAAATAAATAACTGAAAAGTGGGGTGTGCGTAATTATTCAGCCCCCTGAGTCAATACTTTGTAGAACCACCTTTTGCTGCAATTCCAGCTGCCAGTCTTTTAGGGTATGTCTCTACCAGCTTTGCACATCTAGAGACTGAAATCCTTGCCCATTCTTCTTTGCAAAACAGCTCCAGCTCAGTCAGATTAGATGGACAGCGTTTGTGAACAGCAGTTTTCAGATCTTGCCACAGATTCTCGATTGGATTTAGATCTGGACTTTGACTGGGCCATTCTAACACATGGATATGTTTTGTTTTAAACCATTCCATTGTTGCCCTGGCTTTATGTTTAGGGTCGTTGTCCTGCTGGAAGGTGAACCTCCGCCCCAGTCTCAAGTCTTTTGCAGACTCCAAGAGGTTTTCTTCCAAGATTGCCCTGTATTTGGCTCCATCCATCTTCCCATCAACTCTGACCAGCTTCCCTGTCCCTGCTGAAGAGAAGCACCCCCAGAGCATGATGCTGCCACCACCATATTTGACAGTGGGGATGGTGTGTTCAGAGTGATGTGCAGTGTTAGTTTTCCGCCACACATAGCGTTTTGCATTTTGGCCAAAAAGTTACATTTTGGTCTCATCTGACCAGAGCACCTTCTTCCACATGTTTGCTGTGTCCCCCACATGGCTTGTGGCAAACTGCAAACGGGACTTCTTATGGTTTTCTGTTAACAATGGCTTTCTTCTTGCCACTCTTCCATAAAGGCCAACTTTGTGCAGTGCACGACTAATAGTTGTCCTACGGACAGATTCCCCCACCTGAGCTGTAGATCTCTGCAGCTCGTCCAGAGTCACCATGGGCCTCTTGGCTGCATTTCTGATCAGCGCTCTTATTGTTCGGCCTGTGAGTTTAGGTGGACGGCCTTGTCTTGGTAGGTTTACAGTTGTGCCATACTCGTTCCATTTCTGAATGATTGCTTGAACAGTGCTCCATGGGATGTTCAAGGCTTGGAAAATCTTTTTGTAGCCTAAGCCTGCTTTAAATTTCTCAATAACTTTATCCCTGACCTGTCTGGTGTCTAAATCCAATCGAGAATCTGTGGCAAGATCTGACAACTGCTGTTCAACCCTGTCCATCTAATCTGACTGAGCTGGAGCTGTTTTGCAAAGAAGAATGGGCAAGAATTTCAGTCTCTAGATGTGCAAAGCTGGTAGAGACAAACCCTAAAAGACTGGCAGCTGGAATTGCAGCAAAAGGTGGTTCTACAAGGTATTGACTCAGGGGGCTGAATAATTACGCACACCCCACTTTTCAGTTATTTATTTGTAAAAAATGTTTGGAATCATGTATGATTTTTGTTCCACTTCTCACGTGTACACCACTTTGTGTTGGTCTTTCACGTGGAATTCCAATAAAATTGATTCATGTTTGTGGCTGTAATGTGACAAAATATGGAAAAGTTTAAGGGGGCCGAATACTTTTGCAAGCCACTGTATTTCTGCCTTCACCTGAGAGGGTGTACCCTAAGTATGTTACTTCAGGTCTCCATAATTGGAGTTTATTCAGAGACACTTTGTGGCCTTGTCCTGCTAGGTGACGTAACACAGCCATAGTATTTTGTTTACACCCTTCCTCTGTGTGGCCAGTCACTAAAATGTCATCTACGTAAAGTAGAAACTGTCCTCCTGCTGGCAGGAGGCAGGACATCATTGATTTCTTTAAAGCTTCTGCATAGAGAGTGGGGCTGTTTTGAAAACCCTGAGGTAACCTAGTGTAGGTGTATCTCCGTCCCTCAAAAGTGAAGCCAAACAGATGCTCTGAGTTAGGATGTAAAGGCACTGAGAAAAAGGCGTTTGATAAATCTATAACTGAGAACCATTGTTCTTTTGGGGTGACTTGATTTCATTTATTGCTCGTAGATCATGTACCAAATGATACTTTCCAGTATTAGCTTTATTCACCACTTAAACAAAACATCACTCCTTGTTTGCTCATTATTAGTATTATTATTATTATTATTTTAAATTCTCCTTTCTCAAAAACAGAAAATGAAATTGTAGTTGTTCTTGGCTGAGAAACTCAAACCCCCTTTGTTTTTGTATTTTTATTGTTTTTTTCAGGACAAGAAACTAAGTTTGAACTTTTCTGCCTTATCACCTAAAACAAAGTAAACAACCCAGCTCTCAGCTGGCTCTGAACTTATCATCATCAAGGTCGCATGGTGAGAGCTACTACAGAAGTCACAGTACTCCTCACTCAAGCAACACGTCAAAACAAAAAACAAAAAACAAAATGCAGCACATTACACAGAGAACAACTGAAGATGTTGTTCTTGTTTGTTCTCCTTGGATTTTAGAATAAACTTATTACATCTGCATTAGTAAATCATATGCCTAATCATTATGTGTCACTGTGATCCCTGAGTGTGATCACAAATTTAATTAATTTTCAAACCAACAAAACAAAACAAAAAACAAAACAAAACAAAAACAAGTTGCTGATGGTATCAACGTTTTACACACGAGTCAGGATGCAAAAAGGCTGCTGCCAAAGACAAATCAGAAGTGTGAGGGAAAAAAACTGAGCCCACAGACAGCTGCATGTTTGAGCCTTAATAGCTGTTTCCCTCCCTCTGATGTGTTCTTATGTAGCTCCTGCTGTAAAAAATGTGTAACCTGCTCATTAGCTTAGCAGTGACCACATATTTAATTCAGCTTCTCAATTTTGTAGCTTTAGCTATTGTATACAGGTTTTGGCTTATTAGTTGTTAGTATAGGTGTGCTCTATATTTCAGCAATATCTCATCTAGGATGACAGGTTTTCAATCAGGTCAAGTGCCTCTATGCACTTAATTCGTTTAGATATTTTCTTTATTTTCCTCATCTCATATGTCATTGTACTGAATTTGAGCAACCTTAAGCTTGATGCAGACTACTTCTAACAATTATCCACCTCACATCATAACTGACTGAGGTGCCTCTTCATATTAATATTATTTCATTATCAATGCTATTATCTTTATATAACAGCAATAGCATATTACAATATTTTATTTATATTTTATTTTGTATCCACCATGGGCTGGGGGTGATCTGCAGTTTCACCCCCTCCCAAGCTGGAGACATTTACCTTTTCACACACTGGCTGAGCAATGACACAACCTTAATATACCTTATGCATCTCTCTATTTCATTTAATATGTGTTTGTGTGAATTATCTGCTTTCATTCATTACATTCATGAATGCTATTCATGCTGGGCATGGTCTTCATCCTAACTATGTGTCATTGTTAATACCAGTTTACAGGTTGTTATCCTTGCTATTATCAGTTTGAATACATTACAGTTAGGCTCCAATTTAATTTAGCCTTTTGTTTATTTTACTTTATTCCTCTTGTATCTATATGCATTCAGTCGGGTCTGTTTCCAGCACTTTTTAAACTTCTACTTTGATCTTGAATTTTTCACTTGGTGAGGGATTATTATGTTCTTCCTGATCTGAACTATTCTCTTCACCTGAGCTGCTATCCTGTTCTGAGTCACTGTCTTCTTTGTTTGTTAATGCTTTTACTCTTTGTCGCCTGTCTTCCTCTCCATTCCTCTCTCCTTCTTTTGGATTATTCCTGCTCCGGCTTGTTGTTTGTCTAACCATCCCTCATCAGGTGTTAATTTTGCTTGTTTATTCCCCATTTTTAAAGATTTTGCTGGGCCGTCACTGGCACGCTCGACTTCAGAGTGGTTACTGATACGGCCTTCGACTTGACCCTAAAGGTCAAGCAGTATCAGTGTTACGAGACGAAGCCCAACCGTTCTCCAATGTCACCAGTACGTGAGCCTCAGCAAAGAAAACAAAATAAAATAGAAGTAGTTCAGCAGCGTATTGTGCTGTAAAATCAACTTACTTCTAGACACATACACACATAGACATTTGCGCGCTTCTACAATTTGTTAAGAAGTAATTACGGCTACTTCTAAAACCTAAGTCTAATTCGGTTCATTTTGGCGAATCCTAACCTATTTTAATTTGTTATGAAGTAATTACGGCTACTTCTAAAACCTAAATCCAATTCGGTTCATTTCGGCGAATCCTAACCAAAATAGTGTTTCTCTCACCCTCAGACGTCTCACTGGTGGTTCGGATCGCCAGACTGAATCCCACCGCCGTGGACCAGAATAAAAACACTGGCCTGGACCCGAATTTTAGCGTCCCAGGTCTTTCGGCCTCGTCTAAGAGGGCTGTGCACAGACTTCGGTGCTGGCTTCCCACGGCGTCAGGAATCAGTGCTGGATCCTGGAACAGAGTCACAGATAACAGTTCTGATATTTCTGATCCGGCTCGAAGGACCAAAATAAATGTCAAGAGATTTATTCTAAAGACACTTCTTCAGCTGAGAGTCTAAGAGGAGAAACACACACAGACGCTGCAGCATTTACATGTATACAAGGGCGATCACAGAACGCTCACACCAGAGTGGGGGCCCTGTGATGCGCGCTCTGCTCTTGCACTTGTCTTTATTTATACACAAGAAAAATGAATACATTTGACGTGAGCATATGCGTATGTGATTGTGTGTGTGTGAGTGTGTCTGTGTGTGTGTGTGTTGTGTGTGTGTGTGTGTGTGTGTTCGAGGTCAGAACTGCTTGTTATTCTTCTTACTATCGCTGTGAGAAGACTCAGATACAAATATCAGAACACGTGTTATGAAGAAGAATCAGTCCTGAACAATGAAAAGAACAATCAGTTCTAAGCAAGGAAATGATCATCATGCAGCATTCTATCACAAGCAAACTTATATCGTTAAAACCTTATACTGACTAAAACAATACAATTTTCTATTGACAATAACTTTATTGTTGCGAAATCAGTTTCACCCCGGTTCTTTTTTATTCCTTGGGCATCCAGAGACGGCACCGGAACTCAGTAGTCATTTCACCAAACCTTTATTCATCTTTATTTAAGCATGCATCTTCTAGAAGGGGAGATGTGCAAGGCCGGTGTCCCTCTGCAAAATCCTCCACCTCTTTGTTAGTTACAGCCAGCTTTATAGAAGTGACCCCATCATAAAACCCCCATGGTGTGCTGCAAACTCTGTGTCTGTGTGTGTGTATGCACGAGCACGTGAGTGAATGTATGCGCGTACCTGTGTGTATGTGTGAGTGCACGTGAGTGAGTGTGCGTGTGGATGTGTGAGTGTAACAGTTTAAGCACTGTGTGTGTGTGTGTCTACGTGACTTCCTGGGGGTCATAAAAGTAATTGCCTCACCCAAGCTACACCAAATTCCTCTACACAACATAGAAAACAGAGTTAACATATTACAAACACTGAGACCCCCACTCTGCATCCACTGGGCCATTGGCCTCTTGTTGTTTTACATTTACAGATAAGCATGTGGAGAGTCTCCTACAAACCTACTTCTAAGTTTATAACAATTATGAGTTTTATTAAAGGTACAAGCATCAGCATCAGCAACCCCCAACTGTAGCTTCCTGTCTCCTTTTATGGCAGGCAGACCCCCAGTGTCCATAAATTCCTTTCTCTCTAAACAATTACACACACTCTCAGGCCTACAGCTAAGCCAAACTAAAACACAGACCAATCCTTATTCCTGTGATCTAAACAAATTTAACACATCATATTATAATAATTATTTTCTTGTACTCACAAATCCCTCTTTTACTGTTAAAAAAGAGGGATTTTACCTCTGTTACTCAGTTGTATATAGCATTTGTATTTCTATTTTATTCTATTGTATATATTATTATATTCTATTGTATTTTATTCTATTGTATATAGTATTTTATTTTATTGCATTCCAGTGTTTTCTAATTTCTGCTACCTAACTCTGCACTTTTGCTGTAACAAAACAAATTTCCCACCTGTGGGACTAATAAAGGTCATCTTATCTTATCTTATCTTATCTGCCCCATGGCAGATCAACAATACTCTAGATCTGTTACTAAAATGTGTTCATTTAAGCTCTCCCCATTTCCCAAACGTGTCATCATGTCGTCTGCGTTTGATTTGCTCCACTGTGACCTGTGATGGTGGAGGCGCCGGAATGGATTCAGGTCTGTCTTTGGGCAATTCACTTATCAGAAAATCACGGGAGGATTAGAGGACACGTGTTTGCTGCCGACTGGACAACTTGTTGTTGACGTGGCCGCTGACGCTCACGCTCACTTCCTTTCCCGATCCTTGTTATGAGGTTTGTTTTTTGTAAATCCTAATGAGGTGTGTGACATCATACGTGGTACAGGGTGATTCTGTTGATACTTCAAACCTACAATATAAAAGCGCTGCTGATGAGAGCCAGCGTGTTTCCGTCTGGTCCAGCTGTCTGTAGGTGTGCTCAGCAGTGGAAGCTTTCTCTGTGTTTGTGGGTGGGCTGTCAGCTCCTCTGCTTCCCTTTCTGTAAATTCACCGCACGTCACTGCAACAGAAAATGAGAATGCCCTTTCACAGGTGAAGACTTCAGGCGCTGTATGAGATTACTCCCACGGTGTTATGTGGGGGGGTTGCTGAGAAAAGGATAAACCCACGTTGCTGTCTCCAGAGTCTTCATGATACTTTTACCTCTAAAATATGTCGTCCTTCTTGCCGTGCTGGTCAAAGTAAGCATTAAGTGACACACTGACTGATATAGAACAGAGAATGACACAATAACAACAGACAGCTTCGACTTCCTGTCTCATGTGAACATGAGCGCAGGGCTGAAGCACAGTAATGTTCACAGAGGCGCTGCTTCGACCGAGCTACGCCTGAGCAGCAACTGCAGCACCGAGCATGAAGTTTCACAAGCTGCAGTCCCTCTGATGGAGCTGCGTCTGCCTCCAGCATCGAGTCAGTCCTCAGAGACTTTAAGACGTCCAAGTGATCGACGTACGGTCACGCCACGGCGTCACACGTTGTAAAAGGCCTCACACAGCCGGAGGGCAGAACTGTTCGGGCTCTGTACTCAGGGGTGTCTGTTAGGTTTTGTATTGTTGATTGTCATTTATGCTTAGAAATATCTACTTATATACGCTTAGAGTTTATAATTAGTTGTAGATTGGTAGAGGTTTGATCCTTAATAGTCTGCAAACTTTGTGTGCATTCCAGAGCACTCTGGCTTTCACACCCACATCCTGGGAGCATGGGAGAGGCCGTGCCTTATCTTATTGTTTTATGGTATAGGAGGACACCTACTCTGTATCTGGTTAAGCATAAGTGCCTTTTGTTTAGATGGACGGCTTTGGGGAGTCTTCCTGGGGTCACATCTTGACCACACACACACACACACACACACACACACACACACACACACACACACACACACACACACACACAAGGTATGTAAGATGTTATATGTTAATGAACCTATGCATATTCATGTAACCACAATAAAAGAGCAGTGTTACGGGGGAGCGGACGAGAGCAACTGGGGTCAAGCGAAGGAACGGCGCCTGTCCGGTTCTCTCCCGTGCACGTGAAACATAAAGAACTTTGCCTACTCGTGTCTTGCTTACTGTGTAATTACATTGTCTTCAACGTTCCAGTGAATAGGGTTAAGCTACAAACCTATCATTAATTGGTCCTTCGGAGCCGGAGCCCTGGAGTCGGCATTCACCAAGGAGAGAACCTTGACGTCAGCGAGACGTGAGAATTTGTCATCGGGTCGGTGGATTAGCTGTCTGTTTTCTCTCCTCGACGAATGACGATCGGCGGGATCTGAGGCTGATATTACACACTAAGCAACACCAAGTAAGTTCCTAGAGCCCGACTCTATAACCGTGTGAGTGTGTTGACCCTTAGCCACTTTGTGAGGCGTTGAGAAGTTCGCTAGCGATAGGTACAGGCCACTTTGTGGGGCTAAGTACGGTGTTTTTCGCTACTTTGTGGAGCGATAGGTACAGGCCACTTTGTGAGGTACTGTAGTGAGTCCTCCGCCACTTTGTGAGGCGTTGAGAAGTTCCGCGGAGTCCAGACTGTGCTGGACAATAGGCCTATTTTGTGTTGTTGTTGTTGTGTTGAGTGTGTTTGTGTGAGTGAGTGCAGAGTAGAACACGTGGTCTGTGATGCCGACTGTTGTTGTTATCATGGGTTCCTAAGCAACCAAGAGTGCGTCAGAGTTTGACTGGACTGGACTTCGCTCCTGGCAGCGCAAAGTATTTAAAAAGAGAGTGACGGCTCCTTAGCTGCGCGGGTTCACGCGAGCACGGTCGCGCGGGTTTCACGCGGACCTGAGCCGTGCGGTTAATCGCAGGCTTATAAATGGAAGAGATTCAAATGTTAGAAGTTTTCAGGAAACACAGCAGCCTTGAAGAGCGTGTGGAGAAGGCCAGCCCACATCAGCAGCAGTTAAGATATGCTCTGGTGAATGGCTTTCCCCCACCCCTTGCTGACACAAAATGTTTAGATGATTCTTTAGATTGCCCTGATCAACAACAGCCTGTGCTCCTGACCATTAATTTAACCAGTTAAAAGTAATCTGCATTAATCTTAGGGTTGCTCAAATTCAGTACAATGACATATGAGCTGAAGTAAAATAGGCAAATATTTAAACTAATGACGTGCATAGAGGCACTTGACCTGTTTGAAAGACTGTCGTCTTATTATGAGCCATTGTTGAGATATAGAGCACACCTATGAAAACAACTAATATGCTGAACCCTGTATGAAACGGCTGAAAACTACATGATGGAGAAGCTTAAAGTGCAAGTCTTTGCCACTGTGGGCGAAGCACACAACCACTGTGTGAGGTTGCGTTGCTGTCTCTTTTGAGCTGATGAACAAGCTACACATTATCAGATCGAGAGTTGGCTGAGAACTCATCAAAGAGAGCGAAACAGAACTATGATAACTCGAGTATGTAGCGTATCCGTGAGTTCAGCTTCATCTTTCAGATGCGCAGCAGTTTTCCTGCATCTTGACTTATGTGTGTAGAGTGTTCATAGCATCAGCATCATGTTTTTGTTTATTTGTTTTGTTGGGTTGAAAAATAATTAAATAAACTTGTGATCATACTTATGGATCACCATGGCACATATCATCAGCCATATGATTTATTTATGCAGATGAAAAAGTGAGTGTGAATGTGTCTGACGTTGCAGTGTGTGTGTGCGCTGTGTAAAAGTAATTGTCTCCAATTGTGAGAGCGGTGATTCTGCAGGTCACCAGCTAGTGTAAAGAAAAAATAGTAAAAAAAGAGACAAAATTTACATTGTAGATGAAAAGTAATTATAGGAAAAAGGTTTTGTGTCTATCAGCCAAGAAACAACTACAATGTAATTTCTGCTTTTAAGAAAGGAGAGTTCACGAGAGAGACGTGGCAGAGAGAGAGATGTGTGTTGGTTAAGCAGTACTGATAATAATGGAAAATGTCTTAGTTTTGTTACTTTAAGATGAAAAGCAGACCTGGATCAGTTTTCCACATGCAGCAGTCGGAATAAAGTTATAGTTTGACATCATTGGAAACATTCAGGCCAATTTCTGCAATTTTTGGCTAACTTATTTACAGCACCATGTGTGCCTCAACCTCACAAGCGAGCTCTCACTCCTCCCTGAAGACAAGGAATGCAGTTCCAAAGAGCAATAACATGGCAGATAAAGAGACAGCAGCAAAGTCCTGAGCAAAGAGACCCAGCAAGCAGCAGCAGTGTGGACAAACAGCAGTGGAGAAGAAGAGCAAACCCATCATCCTGACTGATTGATGAATGTTTCCAACAAGCTGCAAAGTCACTGTGCTTGTGAAAAGGACTTTTGAGGAGAACTGAGGAGACTGTTGGAGTTTGACATTTGCCACCTTTGGAGAAAATGGCAAAAAGAGACAGTGGAACAGGACAAAGCTGAAGAAGAACTGCTGGCTGTTGGACTGTTGAAGTGGGAGAGGACAACAGAGTGAGAGGAGGTGAGAACACAGAGGAATGCTGTTGTTTAATGTGGGAAATCAAAATTTGGGTTAGCCAACCTGGGGAAAAGAAACCTGACTGCTTAAGTTGGAAAATTGTGAAAGAGTCTGAAACACTGCAAAAAGAAACATATACAAAATCACACACACAAGCAGAACATGCATTAACCCTACTAACACAAATACAAGAGAGCTCATGAAGATTAGACAGCATCTTGAGCATGTGAGTCTGTTTATCATCTTGTCCAAGTCACCTCGTGTGATGCAAAGATCAGTGGACTCATAGCACATCAGTTACAAAATGATCAAATAATAGCAGAGAAGTGTGTAGGAAAGGCAGCTTTAAGAACATGCCCTGCTGGAGATGCAGCTCCACAGACATTGATTAAACCTGCCTAATAACAAACACACATGCAATGAAGATCAGCTTGTTATCTCTCATCAGTGTTAAAATGGTGTCAATTTAGCAGACACTTGTTATCAAATGCTGAATTTATCCAATGCTGAAAACTAACTCTCTAGGTTGCAGGACAACAGTTTAATTCTTGTGGGAAAAAAAAAAAGATTCTGGGTTGACCAACCAGTGATCGGACAATAAATTTAGTTGTTAATATAGTAAATTGGGAGATGCTTTCTGCCTGATTGATGCAGCACAAAATATTTTACTGTATGAGGGAAAATTCTATTTTTGTGATAAGATAACATTTTGAACATGCATTTCTGTTGTCCTGCCATCTTAGTGGGTTAATAGCTGATATGCAAATTAGTTGATGGTTCTTAGATTAATGAAAGGTGATTGAATTCTAGCACGAGTGAATGAGATGTGTTGGAGTTTGTTAGAGTGGAGACTCTAAAACACTGAGTTTCCTGTTGTGATGTGCGAGTGAATCCTGCACCCAGATACACAACTCTGAACACATAAGAACAAACTTCTTTTGTGAAATACCTGATGACATGTCACATGTTTTATGATGATGGGTAAAAAGGAAAACTTAATAAAATCTGTGGCCTAAATGAGTAAAAAGTACAGATTAAATTCATAGCTAATAAGACATTAGGCTTATGTTGTGTGTTGTGCGGCTGATGGTTGGTTTGAAGTTAATCTAGCTGATGATTTTTCTTTTGTTGTGAAGTTGAGCCTGCCAATTAGTATGATGGTTTGATAAATCATGCTAATGGTATGATTTACCCTCCTGAGATGAGGAGCGTGTGTCATGACTTAACGAGGTCTTTTTATTTTGATACTTTCACAGTGCACTGAAAGTTTTGTTTGATAATCTCTGTATGAGCAGATCTGCATGACTGGAACAGAAACGCTATAGGACACGTCGTCAAAAAAAATTGTTGCAAGTGAGCTTCTCCATTAAAATGGGCTCAGGAGAAAGTCACTTATTTGGGACAATCCGAAAACAAGTCCCTGCCAAAAAGGATTCACCGAGATAATCCATCTAAAGTTCTTTTTTCTTTTTGAAATGACGTCATTTTGCTGAATGTGGACACTAAATACGACGATATGTCCCACTATTAGCAAAGAAAGAATGAATGAATGCATGCATGAATGAGTGGAAGAGAGAAAAGAAAGAAACCTGACTGACTGGTAAAAGTGGACAGAAGCTGACAGACTGACTGACATCACTGTGTGAAGTTAACCCCCGCCTGACAAAAGGGTGGATGAATTTATGTGTGTTTCTCTTTATTGGAGCAGAAAGATGACAACAACATTCGAGGTTGCATGACGATTTAACCTTTTAAATGCCACTTTCTGTGTGTATGAATCTATCAGGGGTGTTATTCATGGGCTTGTGCGCAGCGTTAACATTTATATTTCTTTTCTACAGGAGAGAGTTAATCATGTGTTTGATTATGTGAGTTACAGCAGGACACACTAATGGTTAATGTTTTTCTACGACAGGATTTCTGTGTTCATGTGTGAGGAAAACTGTGTTTACAGTTTATGAGTGGTGATACTGTTACACTGTGTTGTTGGGAAAATGTTAAAGGTTACTTTGACGATGTGAATAACATGCGAAACATTCCCTGTGTTGAAACTAGTGTCACTTCTTTCCACAGCTATGGATGGCTAACTTTATGGTCTTTTTACAGCACCTCTGGAACCTGTCAACTTGTGCCTGACCTCCAGGATTATCCATGTGTGTTGCTAATGTTTGTTTTTTCTAAGTGTGCATGTAGAGGATTCAGCAGAGACGGACAAGTAACATGAGAAAGCAAATGAGAGATGCAGTGTTTATGGAATAGTTTAATATGGGGCTCATTAGCTGGCCACTACTGAGCTCCTAGTGATAGCTAAGTGGAGTGACTTTGCTTAAGGGAAGTCACCGATTACATTAATGTTAACTGAGTACATGGGATGATCCATGTCTGAGGCAAATTATGCCAATAATTGTAGTTTACTGATTTGAGAAAACCTGCACATGATACTTGTCCTGTTGATGCTGCATACTCTATTACTCTTATGATACAATTGTTTATAAGCGTGAAGGTTGATTTTACTTCTAGATCTTGTTTTCCAGGCCATGATGGTGTGCATGCAGGCTCCTAGCGGAGCCAGGTTTTAAGCAAACTTAATATGCAAAACACACTAACATCTTTTGTTGCAGGATTATAGGTCCGGGGTGGTGCTGCTCCAGAGGGGGAGACACCCTGATGTTGCCTGGGACATGATCTAGCTAACTTTTTTCTTTCAGACAGGAATCTAGGTTTGATGAGTTGACTCATGGGAGTGTCCATGCGTCAAGAGGAGGGGTCCAGAATTACAGAGTTACATGAAACTATCTTTTTTATGTTTTCTAAACTATGTTTTTATGATTTTTGTGTGATTTGTGTGATTAACAGTTCAGTTACGGGTATTAAACCTATGCAAGTGGTGCATTTATGTTTAGATGAGGCTTTGATGGTCCATAGATGAAGCTCACTGAACTAAAGAATGTGGTTTGATGATGGTTTACATGCTTTCCAAGTAGAGGTTTTTCCTCCTAGCAAGGAAATACAGGTGCAGCAGTTAAAGTATTGCTGAAAGGAATCTCCTGAGAAATCTTCAGAGGCCCAGTGAGAAGCAAACCCATTCCAGGCATAGCTGACAGTCCAGGCAGTGGTTGAGGTCAAAGGTTGAGCTGTTTGGGGCCCATCATGAGATCAGACTTTGGAGCCACAGCAAGGACCACAAAGCTGCGTTGGAATGAGAGCTGTGCCAAGGGGGCTTTCCAGAGGCCAACAGAGGAGATTGTGGACGACAGACGGGCACCTGAAGGATGAGGGGAGCGTGCCAAGCTCCACCTACAGAGCAGGGGGAGTTCAAGGATGGCATCATGATTCTGTGAGAAGCACAGGAACCAGAAGCGATGGTGGTGATGACAGCAGTTTGCTATGGACATCACCTAATGCTGTGTCACTGTACTGTGCATACGATGGCACACTGAAGACTGCTGGGATCATAACAGCAGTAAGATAACTGGATCCAGCACCCTTTCCACAGAGGGTTTTCCTGCAGAGGATGGACAATGGAGGATATGTATCCCCCACAGGACAAGGAGGCCTGAAGTGAGGTGATGGGGGTTGGTAGAGGCCATAAAACTAGAGTGCTGACGAGGCCTGCAGCTTTCACGATAGCTGAGACCCATGTTGACAAACGACAAAACCAACTGGTATGTTTGAATGTCTATTCTACATACATTTGGACTCTGGTCCTATGGACAGTGATGGAAACAACTGGAAGAGACATTCATGACGCCCTGCAGATCTTAAACCACTCTGCAGAGAGACATGCGATTTATATGTCTTGCGGAGGAGCACCACCAAGCTGGAGTGTTTTTGAAAACGTTAATTTCCCTTTTGATCATTAACAATTCATTTGTTTGCTTGTAGGATGCAGTTTACCATTGAATGGGATCAATGAGAAATTGGATAACTGCTAATATGTTTGTCAGACTGTGTACATTGACATATGCTGAGTATAAAAATGGTTGCGTTGACACTGTCAGACATGAGGTATTCATAACTGGGTACTTTTCTAGCATAACTGCCAAAAAGGGGGGAATGTTAGGTTTTGTATTGTTGATTGTCATTTATGCTTAGAAATATCTACTTATATACGCTTAGAGTTTATAATTAGTTGTAGATTAATAGAGGTTTGATCCTTAATAGTCTGCAAACTTTGTGTGCATTCCAGAGCACTCTGGCTTTCACACCCACATCCTGGGAGCATGGGAGAGGCCGTGCCTTATCTTACTGTTTTATGGTATAGGAGGACACCTACTCTGTATCTGGTTAAGCATAAGTGCCTTTTGTTTAGATGGACGGCTTTGGGGAGTCTTCCTGGGGTCACATCTTGACCACACACACACACACACACACACACACACACACACACACACACAAGGTATGTAAGATGTTATATGTTAATGAACCTATGCATATTCATGTAACCACAATAAAAGAGCAGTGTTACGGGGGAGCGGACGAGAGCAACTGGGGTCAAGCGAAGGAACGGCGCCTGTCCGGTTCTCTCCAGTGCACGTGAAACATAAAGAACTTTGCCTACTCGTGTCTTGCTTACTGTGTAATTACATTGTCTTCAACGTTCCAGTGAATAGGGTTAAGCTACAAACCTATCAGTGTCCAACTCCAGGGGTCCGTTCTTCGTACCTCGCTTACTACATCCAAGATCAAATGACACATCCAAGATCAAATCATCGCGCTAACCTTGAGCTCGCTAATCCGGTTCTCCGAACACACCTGTTGTTGACGATTAGTATAGCTGGATGAAGTAATGCGAGATCACTGGGTGGCTTAAAAGGGGCTACGCATCGATAGTAGAAACATTGATCGGCAAACCTTTGATTGGTCGGCGAAGATGTCGAAGGCGCGCGCTCAGTATTTTACGGCAGCAGAGCAAGAACTCTTGATTGAGGGATATCAGGAGTTTCAGAGTCTAATTAAAACGCAAGGGAACACTGCAAAGGCTGCAAAAGCAAGGAGAGAGGAATGGCAGAAAGTTGCTGACAAATTAAACTCGTAAGTAATTTATTATATTATATTACATTATATCATATTATATTACATTATATCCTCTTTCACATTAGAGCCACAACAGGACCCACTAGAACATGGGAACAAGTAAAAGTGAAATATAAGAATATTCTACAGAATGGTAATATTTATCACTTATATTGCTTTTAGTCTCTTGAAAAGAGACCCTGCAATAATCTGTTTGTTTGTTTATAACAACAACCAAGAAAAGGGCAGAGCAAATAAAGACAGGTGGTGGTCCTGCACCCCCTCGTGTGTATGTGTATATATATATATATATATATATATACATAAGGAGGAGGAAGGACAGGAAGGATCCTGTCTATCCCATCTATCCCGCAATATACGCTGAATTCTGGAAACTCTCCTTATCAATCTTGCACCTTCCGCAATGGGTTGCTCGCGTACAAACAGACAGGACATGGCTGCGACAGACTTCCCAAATCCACCTTCGCTTTTATAGCCGTGGTCTCTCATCTTGATTACACGAAGTAATTTACTATTACTACTCTAAAATGTGAATTACATCTGAAATAATCAAATACATGTAATAGAATGATTACTAGTCCATTTCCCTTTTATTAGGAAATGACCTGTATGTATCTGTATGCAATCAATAAAAGAATCAAATACTGCATTATCTTTAGTTACATTGATAATATTTATTTATGGAGAAACAGTGGTGAAATATCGCTGTTGCTTTCGTGTAAATGCAGCGGACATACCTGAGTGGCCGCGATCTAATCCTGTTTACATAAAGTAAGCCTGCTCCCGAGCAGGTTTACGCTTACGGATCTGTTGCTATGACAGCAAGTCCCGGATGGGCTTCGGAGAACCGAACGATCCAAGATCACGCGAAATCGTCAACAATCAAATCCGGCCAACTTACTTAGCGAGGTACGAAGAACGGACCCCAGGCCTCGAGGGCCGAAGTCCTGCAGGTGTCGTTGAATAAATCACAGCTGATTTAAACGGCTAAATGACGTCCTCAGCATGTCTTAAAGTTCTCCAGAGGTCTGGTAATGAACTAATCATGTGATTCAGGTGTGCTGACCTGTGGGATGCCAGCCATCGAGGCCTGGAGTTCCACACTGTACAAATGTTAATGGACTGATTCTTATATTGCACTTTTCTTCTTGACATGCAGACTGGGATCAAACCATCAACCTTCTGGTTAGTAGATCACCTGCTCGACCCCCTGAGCTACAGCCAGCCTGGACGCAGTGGAGGCTGCGCTTGTTTTACAACAGTTTGGCTCATTAGGACTGGAGCCACTTTAATGACAGCGTTTGTGTGTTGGAGTCTTTTTTATGTAACTATCTGACCACATGTGGTCAAAAAACCAAAATCAAAACCAGCACGGGACCAAACTACTCTTCAAACAGAATCCATCTTTATCCAAATGCAGCTGATATTTCCATTTAGGGAGCGTCACACTTTGATCCTGTTTGAATGGAAGCTGCATGCGGCCTTTTCATGAATCTCCAGATTTGAACAATTCCAGAAAAAAGCGACGAGACTGTCGGAGCTTCACCTTAAGTAATACGTACGTTTTGTTCTGTTTGTGGGTTTTAACACTGATGTGTGCTGTCCTGCTGGCAGCAGGCAGGTGAGCGGTGGGTTTCTGTAAGCTGGTGTTGCTGAAAG
This sequence comes from Pelmatolapia mariae, assembly GCF_036321145.2. Taxonomy (NCBI): domain Eukaryota; kingdom Metazoa; phylum Chordata; class Actinopteri; order Cichliformes; family Cichlidae; genus Pelmatolapia; species Pelmatolapia mariae. The sequence continues at coordinate 99,675 of NC_086243.1, read as the reverse complement.
TAGCCTGCACAGAAAGCGAGGCCCAGAACAGCCCGTGTGACCCCACCCGGCTCTGCCATCAACACGTCCTTCATCCTGGGCCGTGTGTGGTTCACGGTCTGCACCGCCATGTGCCACTGCATGAGCTGGAAAATTCAAAAAGACAAACAAGCTGCAAAAAAGACAAAAACGTCTTTTCTTCAACCCCGAAAGTGTTTTTTGACACCTTTCATGTTCCCATAGCGACGTAACAACTGTTGCTTCACACTTTCAACCACATCCTGTGGCCACAAGGTGGTTAAACACATACCAACATGAACTGAAACACACACTCACACACACACAGTCACACACTCGTTTTCATGTCTTACTGAGGACATTTAATTGACATAATGCCTAACCATGAAAATAAACCAAACTGTAACCCTGACACTAAAACCACACTTTGAATCTCAAAAATGCTTCAGACTCGTGGGGACGAACACTTTGTCCCCACGAGTATAGTGGCACGCCAATTTTCTGTCCTCACAAAGATGTCCAAACAAGTACACACACACACACACACGCAGGAAGTGAAGCTCAAAGCTGCAGCAGCTTGTGGAGTTCAGGTTGAAAACCAGCCGGCCAGTAGTGGTGTGCGATACTGCATATTTTGGTATCGATCCGATACCAAGTAAATACGGGCCAGTATCACCGATACCAATACCAACACGATACTTTTCAATAAATAAGGTCGATACCTCATTGAATTGCTAAATCGCAGTTAATTTTCATGACCTTAAGTGTTTTTTGTGATGTTTCCTTTGCTATTATTAATTAGTTAAAACCCAGGGCATAATTAGGAGAAATAATTTATTTATAATTAAACAAAAAATGTTTTATTATTGTGGCGGGTCGCGGTCTGCGATGCCGCTGCAAGTCAGATGGACTCACCTTCACTGCATCTACAATGATGCCTCGCCGGCTTAAAACCTGTGCGCTGCTTGTGCTGTTGTTGTTTTTGGTGTTGATGTGTACAGTTGGCAGCAGGAGGGCTGCAGCCGTTGAATGTAGGCTACTGTTACAGCAACCATGTGATCACTGTAAGGGTGGACAGCGCGCGGCTCGGGGTGAGCCGGAGGCTGGCGCGCCCGCGGGACCTGCCAAGCTGGAGACGGAGGTCGAGGTGCGCGGGGGTCCTGCCACGCCTGAGGGCGGCATGCTGTCCGCTTCAGTCACCCCTTGCATGGGAACAGGTAAAAGTGATGGAGTGTTATGTAAAACTACACACAAAAAAACCCACAATGTCAATAAATGTCACAGTACAAAAAGCCGGGGTGTGACGAGGGGGTGCAGGACCACCACCTGTCTTTATTTGCTCTGCCCTTTTCTTGGTTGCTGTTATGAACAAACAAACAGGTTATTTCAGGGTCTCTTTTCAAGAGACTAAAAGCAATATAAGTGATAAATATTACCATTCTGTAGAATATTCTTATATTTCACTTTTACTTGTTCCCATGTTCTAGTGGGTCCTGTTGTGGCTCTAATGTGAAAGAGGATATAATGTAATATAATATAATAAATTATTTACGAGTTTAATTTGTCAGCAACTTTCTGCCAGCCCTCTCTCCTTGCTTTTGCAGCCTTTGCAGTGTTCCCTTGCGTTTTAATTAAACTCTGAAACTCCTGAAATCCCTCAATCAAGAGTTCTTGCTCTGCTGCCGTAAAATACTGAGCGCGCTCCTTCGACATCTTCGCCGACCAATCACAGGGTTGCTGATCAATGTTTCTACTATCGATGCGTAGCCCCTTTTAAGCCACCCAGTGATCTCGCATTACTTCATCCAGCTATACTAATCGTCAACAACAGGTGTGTTCGGAGAACCGGATTAGCAAGCTCAAAGTTAGCGCGATGATTTGATCTTGGATGTGTCATTTGATCTTGGATGTAGTAAGCGAGGTACGAAGAACGGACCCAGGAGCAGCGAGTCCAGCGATCTGGTTGTTTCGTTTTTGCCGAAAGCACAGCATAGCAAACAAGCAGAACTCAAAGTAAAGAATTGATCTCACCAGGCTAGTATCGATCCGATACCGATGCCGACTTGGGATCGATACTATCGATATTTGGATCGATCCGCCCACCACTACTGTCCGGGAATAGCAGATAGAGCGTAGGCTCTGAGAGGAGGACCAGCGTTTACGTTACGAAAACACGACGGAGTGTTTTAACCTGACAGCCTGAGGTGTTCTTCAGTAAACTGGACTACCCGACAGAAGGACCCGAGGCCCCGCTGCACTTTTTCGGTAAGTTAAACGTGTTTGTAAGCTAATCCGTAACTACCATCCTTAGCCAGCTCCTGAGACCTTAGCTAGCTAAAATGAGCACTCGGCTGTCAGGGTTCGTTTAGCTAATCTGTGCAAGTGAATGAATTTACTAAAGAAATCAAGAGAAACGCCCCGGGCTACTCAGTCACTAATTACTGTTACTGTACTTTTATTACAAGTATTATACTGTAAAAACAACAGGCTGCACCCTGCTTCAGCTCCCGTGCAGAGCTGAATATTAAATATGTGCAAACAACATGTTTTAAGTCTCTTGCCACATCTGTAAAGACAGTAACATTTTTTTTTAAAAGCTTGTACTTCAGTAACTCCTCATTAATCAGGAACTATGGATTAAAGTACTGTAGAGTACTGTAATACTGAAAAAATGTAAGAGAAGAACTTCAGATCCTGAGTGTGTGAGGACAGAAGAATCAGCTTTATTTCAATTTTGAGGGATAAAATTTATATTTGAGTTTGATGGTTCTGTTCTCTTTGTGATTACAGGGTTAGGGTTTTCACAGGTTTTTTTTACACATAGTGTGTTATTTACCATTAAGTGATTCAGAGTTATTCATACCAGAGTAACCAGAGAGGATCATATATTTTTAAATATATAACTTTCTACAGGACTGAATATAATATCTTTATGTAAAAGCCTGGAGCCTCTGGGGAGTATCTGAGTATTTATAACATTACACAAACCAAAGGTCTCCATCACAGTGTTCATGAAATGCTGGGTGTATCCATCTTCTGGGGGGCGGGCCTACAGAGGAGTGCTGAAGATTTCCCTGTGAGGGAGCTGCTGGTGAAGATCATGAGTCCTGCTTGATCAATGCGATGAGCTTCAGTGTTCCTGGTGTTTCTTAAATGAAGCCTCTCTCAGTGGGTCAACAGAACTTCTGGCACAGGACAGCTGTGATGAAGAAAGGGAAGAAGTTTCTCCAAACCTCTGGACCCAGGAAACCCAGCTTGGTCCTGATGGTCTCCCTCACTAGTTTCTCTCCAGGGTGAATGTAGCTGTTGATATAATATGGACTCTATTATTAAATGAAAAGAACAAATTAGACTACACTACAGAAAAGTTCTGCTGATGTTTTTAAAGTCTCCATGTTACCAGGCTGTAGAGGGCTCTGAAGATTTAAACAGTTTTAGATCCATGACACTCACAGTCTTATGTTAAAATCTCAAAGGACAGCATTATATTTTTGATATTAACAGTAACTCTGGGCCTCTGTAGAGTGAGCAGCTGATCCCATCGCTGTCTAAAAATGGATAAAAAAACATAAGAAGTGCTGAATCCTTCAATAACACAGACTATTAGAGTAACAGGTGTGTAGCATCGCTAACTAGCTAGCAACAAGCCTCCAACACAGTGCGTATGCTAGCGGCTAATCTAGCAAACGAATTAACAACAGATTGATTTTAGAACTATAAGATGATCAGCTGTGTGTCTTTTTTATAACAGTGACATGGTTGTATTTACCTTAATTAAACAAGTTGTCAGTCGCGGTAAACCAGCAAAAAACTCGAGCCGCCGGGCTACGTAAAAAGTGTAGAGGGTCGTGTTAGCGGTCATGTCCAGCGGGTGTGTGGGCGGGAGCGTTACACAGTCGCTCCACCTCAAGTCACTACTGCGCAGACTCTGGCTCCAAATTTGCAAGATGGCAGCCTCCACAAGCGGGGTATTTTGGCTTCATTTTTGCACAATGGGAGGAGGCGGTGTCGCGTCGTCCATCTTTTATACAGTCATTGTTTGAAACAAAGTACTCTTATTTATCCCCTTGTTGTCTCTTGTTTCCAAACCATCTCAATGTAGGACAAAGACAGTATTTGTGTGGGACAAAGTGGGATACCTTCCAACAATGCTGGGTGGTAGTCAGATATATTTGAATGTAACTTTTCCAACACAAAGTAAATAAGAATAAAGGGAAACTGAAGTCTGTTCTTTATATACTCTCAGATTCTCTGTTATTTCAGCTATTCTGCATGGCAACAGTCTTTGGGATGTGTCTACAAGTTGGCAAATCTTTTTGAGCCATATTTGACAACTTAAGCAGTGTTTAGCCTATTATGTCAAACATACTGTGCCACTTTACGCAATTTTTTTAAGACTATATTCTCTCCTGTGACACACTGAAAAAAATATTTCTCAGTATATACTGCTGCTTCATTTTCTTTGCGGTAGTTTTCATCATATTCAGCAAAATCTGCAAAGCTTTATGTAACTTTAGACTGGTTATCCTTTATTTCCCTATAATAAAAAGCCTTCCCTTCACATTTGTTGGGTAAAATCCAGATTTTAGAAAAGCGCATGACCTGTCGAGCCAGTCAGAATGTGGGACAATGTCTCAAGATGTGGGCCAGGGGGACAAGGAATAAAAATACTGAGTAGTTGCGATGTGAAGGTGAATTGTGACAATAATAGCGCAGAATTTAAAAAATGAGCCCACATCACAAAAATATGCATCTTTAACCAGTGTGTTATGGATACACCAACACATTGACATCTTTCACCTAGATCACAAAGCACTCAGCTGTTCCCATAATATATTTGTCATGATCCTGGGTCTTTTGACCCAGCGTTTTGTGTTTTCTATTATTATGATGTATTTTGGTTCTGGGGCCCGTTCTTCGTACCTCGCTAAGTAAGTTAGCCGGATTTGAATGTTGACGATTTCGCGTGATCTTGGATCGTTCGGTTCTCCGAAGCTCATCTGGGACTTGCTGTCATAGCAACAGATCCGTAAGCGTAAACCTGCTCGGGAGCAGGTTTACTTTATGTAAACAGGATTAGATCGCGGCCACTCAGGTATGTCCGCTGCAGTTATATGAAAGCAACAGCGATATTTCTCCACTGTTTTTCCATAAATAAATATTATCAATGTAACTAAAGATAATGCAGTATTTGATTCTTTTATTGATGTCATACAGATACATACAGGTCATTTCCTAAAAAAAGGGAAATGTACTATTAATCATTCTATTCCATGTATTTGATTATTTCAGATGTAATTCATATTTTAGAGTAGTAATAGTAAATTACTTCGTGTAATCAAGATGAGAGACCACGGCTATAAAAGCGAAGGTGGATTTGGGAAGTCTGTCGCAGCCATGTCCTGTCCGTTTGTACGCGAGCAACCCATTGCGGAAGGTGCAAGATTGATAAGGAGAGTTTTCAGAATTCAGCGTATATTGCGGGATAGACAGGATCCTTTAGCTCAGCGCGACAGTGTGCTCATAGAGAGATATCGATTTTCCCGTGAGGGTATTATTTACAAACAAACAGATTATTTCAGGGTCTCTTTTCAAGAGACTAAAAGCAATATACGTGATAAATATTACCATTCTGTAGAATATTCTTATATTTCACTTTTACTTGTTCCCATGTTCTAGTGGGTCCTGTTGTGGCTCTAATGTGAAAGAGGATATAATGTAATATAATATAATAAATTACTTACGAGTTTAATTTGTCAGCAACTTTCTGCCATTCCTCTCTCCTTGCTTTTGCAGCCTTTGCAGTGTTCCCTTGCGTTTTAATTAGACTCTGAAACTCCTGAAATCCCTCAATCAAGAGTTCTTGCGCTGCTGCCGTAAAATACTGAGCGCGCTCCTTCGACATCTTCGCCGACCAATCACAGGGTTGCCGATCAATGTTTCTACTATCGATGCGTAGCCCCTTTTAAGCCACCCAGTGATCTCGCATTACTTCATCCAGCTATACTAATCGTCAACAACAGGTGTGTTCGGAGAACCGGATTAGCGAGCTCAAGGTTAGCGCGATGATTTGATCTTGGATGTGTCATTTGATCTTGGATGTAGTAAGCGAGGTACGAAGAACGGGCCCCTGGTTTTCTATTTCTTTGGTTGTTGGTTCTGTTCTTCTTCAGTTTAGTGTTTAGTCATTTCTGCCTGTGTATTCCCTTGTCAAGTCCGCGTTTCTTAGTCTGTGTCTTTGCATGTGTGAGTTCCTGTTTTGTTTTTTGTTTTTTGTAGGTCTGTGTCTCCCGTCAGTGTTTCTAGTTTCACCTCCCCTTGTCTCGTTATGTCCAATTACTCCCAGCCGTGCCTCCCTCCTGTTTCCCATTCCCTGATTGCCCTGTGTCTATTTAAGCCCTGTGTTTTCTCGTGTGTGTTGCTGGTTTGTCTGCGTATCTCCCTCCGTCATCCTGTGTGGTTTCCCTATGTTTTCTACGTGTCCCTGCATGTCTGTTTCATGTCTCTAGATTTCAGGTTTGTTTTGCTTAGCTTTTCACAGTTTAGGTTACTCTTTGGTTTTGCTTTTGTCCACCATGTTCCTGTTTTGTCCTGGCAACCCGTGACAATATTAGGCTAAAGGAAGAACAATGTTAATTTTCCCCTATAATTTCTTTTCTTTCTTTCTATGTTGTGAACAAAAAGACTATCAGTTATCCATTTAATCTAACCTGCAGTGGCGACGGATGCATGTATGTCTTCCAGGTATGAGTCTCTTCCTGGGTCAGAACTAGCAATAGAGTACACATCTGCTACCCTTTCTTTAGGTTTCCAAAAGTCTCACATATTACAGAAGTTGTCTGTGGCTGATATAATGGAGAGAAGGAAGGTAGATGTGTTTTATGTGCAGAAGACCAGCTGAACGGGGAGCAAAGCCAGGAGCTTTGGATGCGGATTCAAATTGTGGAAGAGAAAGTTAAGAAAGAGTAGGGGTAATCTTGAAGGAAGAGTACGTGAAGGGTTTTGAGGAAGTGATGATATAGGATTGTAAGTTTGAAGCTTAAAATTGAAGATATAATCTTGAATATTTGAATGCCCCACATCCTAGATATTAGAACAGAGAGAGGAATTCTAAAGTAAGTTGGATGAAGTGGTAGAGTGTGTCTAGAAATGTGGAAGGACAGATAGTGGTGGAAGGAGGAACATAGGGTGGCATAAGGGAAGTGTTTTGTGTATCCTCTGTAAAGAGGAAAGAAGAAAAAGGAGATTGGTAGTGAAATGAAGAAGAGTAGAAAAGCAAGAGAGGTGAAGAAATTAGAGTACTGAAAGGTGAGGTTCATGGCAAAGAAAGACGTGGCAAAGGTAAGGCCTTACTGTGAGTTGTATGTGAGGTTGGACACCGAGGAAGGAGAAGAGGATTAGGCTTGGTTTTTCTTGGCTAGACTGAGGGATCAAGCTGGAAAGGCTCTGCTTTTCTGGCTGCTCTTAAAGAAAAAAGACCAAAAAAAGAAGCTGCTGCTTCTAGTAATAACGTTCAATGTAATGTCTGTGATGATAACATAATGGAATGCAACTGGAGCACACACTCCCCTGACCCTAAATGTTCAATCTTCTCCTCTCACGGTGTAGGAGGTCAGTGTCTCGTTGTAGCTAGGTTTGTGAGGTGATCTAAGTTACTGTACCCAGCTCCTATGAGGTACTGGTCGAGTAAAGACTTACTGACTTGATATGGGTCCTATCGATGTTGTAATTCTGTGCCACACATATCCATCATTTAGGATGGGCTTGCTTAAATGTTTAGCTAGGAGACTTTTTCTTCACTGTCCTAGATTGAAAAGAGCTGCAAAATGATGATCTCACACAAAAAGGACATGAAAATAGAAAACTTCCCTAAGGAGCTAAACAACCCATATCTAATGACATTATCATATCAGAGTGCTCTCAGCGCTTAAATCATCCTGACCACAGCAGTTTATTAATGATTAACACATGCCAGAGCTATTGATTACATCAGCGAGGAGATCCGGCTGATAGAGGTTCCAAAGAAACCCACACAAGAACCACAAGTCTCTGATGAGGTGGTGGTCCTCGAAACAGAGTTGCCTATCAAAGTCTGGCTGACAGTAGCCATCTTTGGAGCCAGCAGCCCGCCATGGAAATGGGACTTGATTGGACAGATGTGGCCAGCAACTCTCGATGAGTGGAACTGATTAAACTCTAAAAAGCTTTGTTACAGCCTTGATCCACCCTGTATTTCTCATTCTCTCCCAGGAGGCCTCCCTGCTAACTCCAGCAGCCTAGGAGCAGAAGACTGACAAAAGAGATCAGCTGTTAAAAGGACATGAAGATGAGTCACTTACATAATCACCAGCAGGTATAATCTGTCCTCATCTCTGCCACCTCCCTACTACACTAACAGTGCTGTCATGTTGGGAGCACTGTGCCTTTGCCAGTATACTTGCTATTTTACCCTAATGACATCAGCATGGGCTGCTAACTTTAGCTCCTCCTGTAGGCCAGATGTTGGTTGATAGGATCAAACACCACTTATTCCTCCTTCGCTGCCTCATTGTTGGGCAGTCCAGAAAGGCCTTAATGGTTGCACAGATTCCCACATACCTCTTTTCTTATGGAGAAACCACAAATCCAACCACAAAAGTGGGCACACACCCCTGTTAGAGTGTGATTTATTTATTTATTTATTTTCACATTTGCACACTTCAGTGGAAATATACAAAACTATGCTATACACTCCCAGGGAGCATCGTTAAATGTCCTGAGAGTATGGATAACAAATGCTTGTAAGGGATTATATATATTTGCACATTTAGACTCTGGAGCTCAAAGCCCTGGAAACACAGTGAGAATAATTTACACCTAGAACAAACACCCCGTTTCGAAGCCCTTTTTCTTATTTAAAGGGCATCTGATCTGGAAGATAACACCACAGTGGTCAATGAATGTCACGAGTGTCAGTTGATAAATGAAAAAGACGCACCACGAGGGCAGCAAATGTCACATTAACATGGCCGCGCTTTGTTCCTCTGCATTTTACGAGGGCGAAGCCGATACGAGCCACACATGCATGACGCGGTACCCGTGCAGATTTCATTTTTGACATTGCCTGCTCCTATGAGTTACTGTTGTTTAACGTTGACCTTTGCACTTGGCTATGCATTGAAGTTGCCATCATGAGTTGGATGACTCACAGGTGGACTTGGTATGCCAGTAAAAACACTTTTAATGAGTTGAAAAGGGCCTCGAAGCAACAAAGCGGCCCAGAGCCTGCAACTTATGTCCTGGGACCTGAAGCAGCTGCATTTGATTTTTCATTTTTCCCATTTCTAAGCATGACTTCTGAAGGGGGACAAAGTAAAAATACTCAAAGCTAAAAATCCATTTGGGTTTATTTAAGCACAAACATTAATTTTGTAACTGTTGCGGCTAACTTATCCCAAACTCCTAGAATTAGTGTTAATCACGTAACCCTGCTTCATTATGCTGCTTTCTTCATTTCGCTGTTTGCTATTTGTGTCACATTTTCATGCCAAAGTATTTTTCTTTGAATTTACTGAAGCTGTTTGAAACGTTTTTTTTCTAACTGGGTGTGTAAATCTGAGCTGGAAGAACGAGAAGGCAGTGAATTGAATCCACAGCACATGTAGTGTGTTATTGTTGTAGAAAACCAGTGTGTGTGTGTGTGGGTGGGCAAAGTAAAAGGTTATCAAGTGACTGTGTCAGTGCTTGCATGCATGTGTTCGTGCATATGTTCATGTGTTGGAGTGACAGTGTGTTTATGTGAGTCACAAACATAAGGAAATAGTGAGTTTCTTAGTTGATTATCATAAACAGATATACCAAAAAAAAAAAAATCGGAGACAAAAGATTAAGTGGACAGTATTTGGAATGTGTACTTTCATGTGTGTATGTGTACAGTATACAGTTTCATCTATTAATAAGCCATCAACTTTCATCTGGTGCATTCCCAGCATGCTTGTTTAGAATCAGTAACGAATAGGAGGAGGAAAGCAGAATTATTCTTAAATTTCCTTTTTTTTTTGGTTTTTTTAAAGTATTTGCCAAATGCTGTCAAACAGAGCACAGATTTTGTAGCACAGCTTTTCCAAATATCCTGGTTTTATTTTGGATGATTACATTATTTCACTTTTCACACAGAAACAAAAGCTGCCAGGGTTAAAATCATTAGCACACCCAGTGCTAATCATCAGTTCTGTGTCCTTTTTGCTGGATTACAGCCTGCAGCGGTTTGCTGTAGTTTTCAGCAAGTCTCACACACGCCTCCTGAGCTCTCCTTTCTTTCTCTAAATTAAAGGCAGCATCTTTGTGTCCTTAGCATACTTTACTCTGGCTTGAGGGTGTAACTTCTGCAGAATTGGAGGTCACCCATTACTGAGTTCTCTCTACGGTTCTCTGACTTGGCTAAGTCATTCACTAGTGTTTGGCAGTTGTTTTGGGATCTTAAGACACATTTCAAAACTGGCTAGAGGTGAAATCTTTTGGAATCCTTTGCTTCCTACCTTTATCAGTCTTGTTCTGCACTGTGTGGCACTCTTTGAATTTCTTGATGATACTTGGAAACGCTGTGATAACTTTGTATATCCACCTCCTGCTTTGTGAGCATCAGCAAATCTTTTTTCCCCTCAAGTCTAAAGTGATTTCTTCTGTTTTTGGCATGATTATTTCTTAAATGACAGCTTAAACCTTTGCTGATGTTTTTATACTGTGTGTAAACTCAAGAAAACCCTCAGTTTAAACTTGATTTGAGCATCACAAAGTTAAAGCACATCACTGCATAGCAGCGCTTTATGCTGTGGCTCAATAAAAAGGTCAGTTTTTCAGGAAGCTAATACGACAGGCTTTGGTAATATTTGTTTGTTCTTTCTGAAATAATTCTGTTATTGTGTCAAGCAGAAATGATTTCTGCTTCTAAGGAAAACAAGTATGTTTAGAAATGCTATGCTGAAAAATGCCTTGCACTGATGAAAAAGTATTTGGAAAATTTTAAACAATAACATAAAATTTCACAGAGAGGCTAATTTTCCCATTTTGTCTGTATACAGGAACAGTTCTGGATTGTTTCAGTTAAGGTCACACATATGTAAGATTATCGCCATAACTCTTCTGTGAGCAAACACTCACAAATCCACCCATGAGTTCACAGATGCACACATTATTGTTTGGCAGTGTGCCCCTGGGCTTCCCAGAGGACATTATTTGTCATTCTGCCTCATCTGGCGTCGATCATTTTCTGGCCTGACAACTTAATCTGTGTCATTCATTCTCTCACATCAAAGAGGCACAGTGTAATCTGAACCTATGATGCTGGAACGTTGTCTCACACACACGCAAAGTAGATGTGCAAATGAACAACAAGTTAGCAGTCTGCCTGTAAGCTGTCTGCGCTTGATTAATGTCAATGTGCGACATGAGGACTGTTACAATAAACACCAGTAAGGATGTCTTATTGAAAGCTTTCCACACTGATTATCATTCTCACAGTGATAACAAATTAAAACAATGGACCGACTTGGTCCTGCAATCCTGGGGAAATACACCTCTAATCTCTCCATTATATTTGAACCATAGATCTTTCTACCACATTTCAACTGGTGTTTTCAGGATAAAGTATTTAAAAGTTGTTGATTGCTAGTAGGATTTATTGGATGTACTGGGCTATCTATCCTATTTAGTTCATCTTGAAAAGCCTAGAAAAGAAATTAAATCTGACTCAAAGTTAAAAAAAATGTCAGCATGCCAATTATTTTCTAACCCGAGTGCTTAACTCAAGCACACCATGTCTTTTACTGGTTGCCCCTGTGGCCAGTGGATAATGTCATGTGAAGTCCTACCGTGTGTTGCCATAGCAAAATGTCCACAACAAAATGGAGATGTTTTAAATTAAGCTGGAAAAAAAAAGTCAAAGCAAATGAAAGCGCGATCATGTCGGCCTCTGGGCCCATGGAGTAAAGTCATGTAAGGAAGGAGCTTAATCCTCTTCATCCCTGGAGATACAAATGAGCTGACATGTAGGTCACAAATAAAGCATGAAGGGAGAAGGAGATGCAGAAGTGTGGACTACATGTGCTTGACACACACATGTATGAACAGCCTGGACAAACACTAAGGGTGAGAGGTAGGGGGTCCCTGTTCCTCTGACCCTCGCTCTCTAACCCCACCGGCCCCCATTAAGCCCTGTAAATGAGAGAAAGAGGAGCAATTAGAGGAGCAGTCATAGGGCAGGTAGGAGATCCCCCTGACCCTTTCAGGCTGGTATTTGACCTCTCACAGCTGGGAGCTTTGATGAAGATACATCTTGAAAATTGAGAGAATGTACAGGTCCTTCTCAAAAAATTAGCATATTGTGATAAAGTTCATTATTTCCTGTAATGTACTGATAAACATTAGACTTTCATATATTTTAGATTCATTACACACAACTGAAGTAGTTCAAGCCTTTCATTGTTTTAATATTGATGATTTTGGCATACATAACTCATGAAAACCCAAAATTCCTATCTCAAAAAATTAGCATATCATGAAAAGGTTCTCTAAACGAGCTATTAACCTAACCATCTGAATCAACGAATTAACTCTAAACACCTGCAAAAGATTCCTGAGGCTTTTAAAAACTCCCAGCCTGGTTCATAACTCAAAACCGCAATCATGGGTAAGACTGCCGACCTGACTGCTGTCCAGAAGGCCATCATTGACACCCTCAAGCAAGAGGGTAAGACACAGAAAGAAATTTCTGAATGAATAGGCTGTTCCCAGAGTGCTGTATCAAGGCACCTCAGTGGGAAGTCTGTGGGAAGGAAAAAGTGTGGCAGAAAACGCTGCACAACGAGAAGAGGTGACCGGACCCTGAGGAAGATTGTGGAGAAGGACCGATTCCAGACCTTGAGGGACCTGCGGAAGCAGTGGACTGAGTCTGGAGTAGAAACATCCAGAGCCACCGTGTACAGGCGTGTGCAGGAAATGGGCTACAGGTGCCGCATTCCCCAGGTCAAGCCACTTTTGAACCAAAAACAGCGGCAGAAGCGCCTGACCTGGGCTACAGAGAAGCAGCACTGGACTGTTGCTCAGTGGTCCAAAGTACTTTTTTCGGATGAAAGCAACTTTTGCATGTCATTCGGAAATCAAGGTGCCAGAGTCTGGAGGAAGACTGGGGAGAGGGAAATGCCAAAATGCCTGAAGTCCAGTGTCAAGTACCCACAGTCAGTGATGGTCTGGGGTGCCATGTCAGCTGCTGGTGTTGGTCCACTGTGTTTTATCAAGGGCAGGGTCAATGCAGCTAGCTACCAGGAGATTTTGGAGCACTTCATGCTTCCATCTGCTGAAAAGCTTTATGGAGATGAAGATTTCATTTTTCAGCACGACCTGGCACCTGCTCACAGTGCCAAAACCACTGGTAAATGGTTTACTGACCATGGTATTACTGTGCTCAATTGGCCTGCCAACTCTCCTGACCTGAACCCCATAGAGAATCTGTGGGATATTGTGAAGAGAAAGTTGAGAGACGCAAGACCCAACACTCTGGATGAGCTTAAGGCTGCTATCGAAGCATCCTGGGCCTCCATAACACCTCAGCTGTGCCACAGGCTGATTGCCTCCATGCCACGCCGCATTCAAGCAGTCATTTCTGCAGAAGGATTCCCGACCAAGTATTGAGTGCATAACTGAACATAATTATTTGAAGGTTGACTTTTTTTTTTATATTAAAAACACTTTTCTTTTATTGGTCGGATGAAATATGCTAATTTTTTGAGATAGGAATTTTGGGTTTTCATGGGCTGTATGCCAAAACATCAATATTATAACAATGAAAGGCTTGAACTACTTCAGTTGTGTGTAATGAATCTCAAATATATGAAAGTCTAATGTTTATCAGTACATTACAGGAAATAATGAACTTTATCAGAGTATGCTAATTTTTTGAGAAGGACCTGTATTTGCTTGGAAAAAGGAGTGCAGCACATGTTGGAAACAGTGGATTGGATTAATTTCTTCTTTTCTAAATTATTTTTTAAATATGTTCACACTTTACTACTGTCAGAAGAAAATTATGTTTTGATCAGTTACATGAAATGTATTCTTTATGTTTATCAGTGAAGCACATGTCTACGTGACTTTTCACCTAATAACTTTTGACATGAACTCTTCTGTGATAAACAACTTACAGCTTCCTCTTTTTATTCTAGAACATACAGATTTAGAAAAGGGGAACCTCAGCTCTGAGTTCTGAGAATAATGTTGTTATCTTTGTACACATACACACACACACACACACACAGAACAATCTTGTATAAATAAAGAACGCAGACGGTGACAAAGGGCGAGTCCATGAGTGTCTCCTGTGCGAGCGCTTCTGTGACCGTCCTCGCGAGTAAAAGAAACTGCAGTGTTGTGTTTTCTGACTCAGACGTCTCAGCTGAAGAACGGCAGGGTGATTTAAAGAAATCCCCTGTCATTTAAATTGGTCCTTCGAGCCTAGCGATGGAAACAGCAGACACGTTTCTGTGACTCCAATAAGGTCTGATTGCTGCATTCTGACGTCGTGGGAAAGCCAGAACCGAAGTCTGTCGACAGCCCTCTCCAGGTAGAGGCGAAAGCCCTGGGCGTAAATTCGCATCCAGGCCGGGCCTGGTCCACGACGTTGGGATCCAGCCAGATGACCTGATAACCAGCAAAAAGACGACTGAGGGTGAGAAAACACTGTTGGTTTTAAACCGCCGGAAGGGTTTAGAAAAATGCGCAAAATAGGTTTGCTGTAGCCGTAATTACTTCGTGAAATGCGCAAAATAGGTTAGAAGTAGCTGGAATCACTTCAGGAAATACGCGTAAAATAGGTTAGAAGTAGCCAGAATTACTTCGGAAAACACGTGAAATAGGTTGAGTTCGCCGGAAGGAACTAAGTTTAGATTGGTTTTAGAAGTAGCCGTCAAATACTTCGTGACAAATAAGGTTTAAGTTCGCCACAAGGAACTGTGTTTAGAGTGGTTTTAGAAGTGGCCGTGAAATACTTCATGACAAATTAGCGCGCAAATGTCTATCTGTGTGTATGTATATGTGTTTTGTGTTGTGTTTTGGAAGTAAGTTGATTTTACAGCACACTGCGCTGCTGAACTACTTCCATTGTTTTTTGATCTTTGTTTTTTTATTGTTTTCTTTGCTGAGGCTCACGTACTGGCGACAAAGGGGAAGGTTGAGACACCGCTCCGTGTGCAGAGTAGAAGGGTGTGTCAGCCACCACCCTGAAGTCAAGCGTGCCAGTGACGGCCCAGCAAAATCTTTGAGTATGGAGAATAAACAAGCAAAATTAACACCTGATGAGAAATGTTTAGAAAAACAACAAACCAGAGTAGGACTAATCCAAAAGAAAGACAGAGGAATGCATAGTGGAACAGCAAGAGGTAGAGGTAGACCTAAACACACACCAAAAAGTGACTCTATTACTATATGCTGGAGGTGTGGAAAAGAGGGGCATTTTGTACGTGACTGTAAGAAACAAAGAAGCAGTTCAGACTAGGAAGAACATAATAATCCCTGGTCATGTTAAAGATTAGAGATCAAAGTTTAAAAAAGGCTGGATACAGACCCAACTGAATACATATAAATACAAGAGAAATAGGTGTAATAAATAAAAGGTTAACTTAAATTAGAGCTTATCTGTACTATATTCAAACTAATAATAGGAAGGATAACAACCTGTAAACTGGTATTAACAAGTGAAACTGCTGGTTGTTCAGTGAAACAAAATTGGGTAGACAACCATGCCCAGAATGAATAGAATGAATGAAAGTAGATAATTCACACGAAAACATCTTAAAATAAAATAGAGAGATGCATAAGGTATATTAAGGCTGTGTCATTGTTCAGCCAAGGAAAGTGTGTGAAAAGGTAAATGTCTCCAGCTTGGGAGGGGTGAAACTGCAGATCACCCCCAGCCCTCGATGGATACATAATAAAATATAAAATGATAAACTATTGTATATTAGTAGTATAGTAGTATATTGTAATATACTATTGCTGTTATAAAAAAGGAAAAACAAAACAATAATAATATTAATAATGACATACTATTAATAAGAAGTTAATAAGAAGTCAGTTATGATGTGAGGTGGGTAATTGTCAAAATGTAGTCTGATTCAAGCTTAAGGTTTGCTCAACCTCAGTACAATGATATATGAGATGAAGAAAATAAGGAAAATACCTAATCTAATCAAGTGCATAGAGACACTTGACCTGCTTGTAAACCTGTCATCCTAGATGAGACTTTATTGAGATGGAGAGCAAACCTGTACTAACCACTAATAAGCCAAACCCTGTATACAACAGCTGAAGCTACGGGTTTGAGAAGCTGAATTACATATGTGGACACTACTAAGCTAATGAGCAAGCTACACAGCAAGTTTTTTTTTTCATTTGTTTTTCAGAGCAGCAGCTGAATGATATTAAAAGCTCACATATGTGGCTGCCTGTGAGATCAGTTTTTTCCTCACACTTCTGCTTTGTTTCTGACAGCAGCTTTTTCTTTTTCTTTTGTGTCCTGACTCATGTGTGTAAAGCAATTTGTTTTTGTTTGTTTGTTTGTTTGTTTTGTTGGTTTGAAAAACAAATTTGTGATCATACTTGTGAATCACAGTGACACATAATGATTAGGCATATGATTTACTAATGTCTAGTTTTAAACCTGTGAGCAATGCATCCACATAGAGATTAGAAGCCTGGTGCATGATGTATATGAAGCTGCTATAGGAAGAATGGAACCTTGTGGGAAGCGTTCACATAAAGAAGTTTTTAAAAAAAGGCAAAGAAAAAAAGAAACAAAACAAAAACAAATCCTAACTTAGCAGTTTGAAATATGTGAGATGTGTGAGTTCTTTGAGAAAATAGAAATGACCTAAATGCCTTAAGTCAAAATGTAGTCTTGCACCTGAAAAGAAATAAAACAGAAGAAGCATTCAGTAACTTGAAACTAGCATTACAGATGAATATAGTTTACTTAGTGACTTCAATTTTAATCTAAGCCCATTTGTCTTACCTCACACATGCGAGACAACTCTAAAATGATGGAATCTTATTGTCGTAATCACAGATTAGAATTGATAAATGATGTCAGTTGAACCCGAGTACACCTTTGGCCTCACCCGAAGAAGGTCATCTACACTGCTGTGTAACAAAACTAGATGAGGAGACAAAGCCGCGAGCTGACATTTACTGTACACCACAAGCTGGTTCCACTGACGTTTTGTAGACGACTCAGCGTCTAAAAGTAGCCATGGGCTATGCAGTAACTACAACAGACAGAGTTGCGGAAGCGAAACTGTTGACATTCTCACACACGCAGGCCAAGATATAAATATATATACTGACAGTCAGTATGTTTTTTCAGCAGCGTCACTTTGAAAAATTTGGCAGAACAGAGGAGTGATTACATCTACTGGACATCCAGTACAGCATGCACATCTTCTTCTGAAAACACTATTAGGAGTTATTGCATTGCCAAAATAGTTAGCATTATGTAAATGTGCTGCACATCAGAAAGATGAATCAAAAATAACTAAAGGTAACAACTTTGCAGATCAAGCAGCAAAGTTAGCCTCACAACAATCTGTAGACACATTAATGTCTGCATCCTCTATGCAAATACCACTTGATGTACTTAAAGATGAACAAATAGCCGCACCAACTACAGAAAAAAAGAAATGGTTAAAGTGTGGAGCACGACTAGAAAGTGATCCGATGACTTGTGAAGTACAACCAATACTTCCTAAGTCCCTGTGCAGAACAGCAGCATTAGTGACACATGGGGTGACCCATATGTCCTCAGGGGGGTAGTCCAGGTCCTTAATACACACTTTTATACTCTGAATTTTGAAACTTCAGCAAAGGAATTTGTGAGGACATGCTTGATCTGTTAAAAACACAATTCATAAGGACTTTATTGAACTAAGTGAAAGTCAAGGCTCAAAATACGCTCTAGTGATTATAGACTATTCTCAAAATGGCCAGAGATTTATCCAGTGGAAAAAAATGCAATCTCAGTTGCAAAAAGTGAGCCTTTAGAAAAATCCGTCAGAGAAACAAGTCTGGCAGAATGGATGGCAAAACTACTAGAAAATAAGGATATTGTTTTGAACAATAAACTGCCGTATGAATCTTCTCCAGTCTCTTGTAGGTTGAAACCAGGCGACTGGGTCCTGTTACGTGTGCTCCAGAGGAAAAATTGGAGTTGGCCCAGGTGGGAGGGTCCATATCAAGTGTTATTGACAACACCCACAGCCTGTAAAATTGCAGAGATACATCAGAGCCACTGCAAAAAGGTTGAGGTCCCGAGAAGCCCCGACACCAAGGAGGAAGCACATTAGGGAAGCCTCACTTACGCTTGGTTGCTTCGGGGGTGAGGGGGGGCAGTGCGATTGGGTCCCCGTAGGGTGAGCCCGCACTCTAATCTCCATCCGATCAACTTTAGGGAAGCCAGGTGTAGGTGTGATGGACCTATGTGCGACAATGTGAAGGGGAACCCTCCTGGTTACCTTGACTATAAAAGCTCACCCTTACAGGATGCCAGCTGATGCCAACAGCAGCCGAGCCACGAGGCAGACAGAGAAGATGGACGTACGACAACTTGCACCTAATGGACATGACACAAGATCACAACCATCCTTGGATGAAAAATGCCTGATACAGATATGTGTTTAACAAAACCACAGAGAAAGACTGTTACGTCTGCTCGCACATGCCGAGCACAGTAACACAACCATATATGGGAAACACCCTGGAACAGGTGCACTAATTCTGATCTCCGATCACACCTTCAGAATGACTTTTGTAAAAACAACATCATCATCAACCTCATCCAGGAAGAAACGCTCAACTTCAACAGTCTGACCACATGACTCAATCTGAGGAACCGACGTACCTGAAGAATTCAAACTCTGGACAACTGGATAAAAGATACTCAACTTATTCTTCCTGTGGGCAGGAGTTGGAAAACATGCTCTCAGAAGTGAGATAATGGACTATGGATTCGGCTTGTTCCTCAAAGCATCCTGGAAGGTCAACGAGGGACAAAATCAAGAAATAGACGCTCTCAGAATTGCTGTAATGCAACATCGTGTAGCACTGCACATGATCCTGGCTGAGAAACGAGGATTGTGCGTTTTGTTCAACACCACATGCTGCACCTACGTACCAGATAATGTACATTCTTCAAACATGGCTTTAGATGCTAAAGAGACCATTGATTGTCGTTGGACTTTTCCTGATTTTATTTTGTTTTCTCTATTTGAGTTATTCCTTGTTTAAAAGCTGTAATTTCACAGATGACGAGTTTATCATTCACAGCATACACACAACCCACATACACATAACCCACATACACACAGAACAATCTTGTATAAATAAAGAACGCAGACGGTGACAAAGGGCGAGTCCATGAGTGTCTCCTGTGCGAGCGCTTCTGTGACCGTCCTCGCGAGTAAAAGAAACTGCAGTGTTGTGTTTTCTGACTCAGACGTCTCAGCTGAAGAACGGCAGGGTGATTTAAAGAAATCCCCTGTCAACTACTCATCCTACCAACAAACATAGCAAAAAAAAAACGAACAGCAGAATAGTCATTTTTATTGTCAAAACATTATTTGCAAAAAATGCTGTACAAAAAAAAAATCTCAGATGGATGTCACTTCATCTATATCCGTTGTAAATTTCTTCCTTCACTCTTTCATCTCTCTTTCCTCTTGCTTTCCACTCTGAGAGCAGCTCGTGCCTGGCGGGCCTGTACACAATAAAGCCTGAGAGGCTGGCCTACATCCACATCACACATTTCACGGTTTCTCCATTCGTTTTACTCCAGCAGTGCACTACATGCTAAGAATAGTTTTATGGGAGATTAGGGCAATGCCAATTATGAGGGATTTGCTGTTTTCTGGTAATTGCTGGAGACACACAGACACGCTGTAGTTGTGTGGATGCTTTAGGCATCCACACTATTGAGTTCCTGTTTCTCTTTATTCTTTATTATTATTGTGTGGATGCTTTAGGCATCCACACTATTGAGTTCCTGTTTCTCTTTATTCTTTATTATTATTATTATTATTATTATTATTCAAGTTGCTTCCGTACGTTTTTTGCTGTTTACCTACTTCCACAATTTTTGTGCTATTTTCACCGTTCAAATTTTAAACTATTCTGCTATTTTTTGCTCTTTCCGGCTATGACTTTTGGTATTTTTTGCTATTATACTTTTTAAAATATTAAGCTTTTTTCCTTTAATTTGTCCCATTGAAATGAATGGAAAACTTCCAAAATTCTGCTAAAACTTGCTTGTTTTTGAAACTTAACTACTTACTCATACTTTCACCTAGAACAACCATTCAAACTTTAAAATGTTCACAAATTTTTCTGCTATTCTTGTATGATTCAGCTTTTTCATATCTGTTACCATTTTCATCTTATCCCTCTTTAAGTTTTGAGTTTCATTTTTGTGATTTTTCACAAAATACATGCGTTGTTATGGTTGCTATGCACTTGGCTTTCAGTGAGCCACTGTAAGTTTCGCAGTCTTCTCTTCATGTCCGAACAACTTCTTGCTACTCGCTCAATTTTCACTCAACCTAAACAAATTATATATCAAAACGTAGGTATTTCTGCTGGCTTTCAGAAAATGTCACTATCATTGTTGTGGGATTTATAGAATTTTGGCAAATCTCCCCAGACCAACACAAAGTCTCAAAAATCCCCATAGAAAGTCAATGGAGAGTTCGTTTAAAATCACCGCATGATTTCTGTAATGAGAGGCATTTTCGAATCGTCATATCTCCCGAACGAAGCGAAGTTAAGACATGAGGCTTGTGCCAATATATCTTCAGACACTCCTGACGCTCACAATTCAAGAATTTTTTTCTCATCTATTACCATTTGGCCATGAATTGGGTTTGTTTGAGGGTAGGAAATTTGTCCCTCGCTCAGATTTCTTCATATTTCAAACTCTGGAAATGAGGCACTTTTTTCTCTCGTCATATCTTTTTGATAGATTTCCACAGAGACCTGAAAATTTCCATGACTGTTCACCAAAGCCTGCTGTCTCTTACGGTGAAAGAATGATATCTATACTCCAAATAGATTTAGAGTTAGAAAGCGTTGTTTGAGGGCAAGTCAAGGCAGTTTTCGCTTTGCCTCTACTCAGTTATGGTGCATTGCAAGTCAAATATCTTCAATAATTCATATTTTAATGATAAATTGTCAACACTTTAAGATTCCCCCATCTCTTCTGAACAAAACGGTGTAAGAATGACTGTTCTAGCCCCTACGGTTAGGAAATTATAGCCATTTGTTTGAGGGGAGTCCTCACTATGAAAAGTAGACAGCACAAATCCTGTCTCTGTGTAAAAACAGGTGCACCTGTTTTGGCGGGAAAAAGTACACAGCCTCTCTGATTGGTGGATTCAAATTTAGCAGCTCCCAGGCTGCTTGACTGACCTAAAAACTTGATTTTCTCTCCCTGTGTGTGTGTGTGTGTGTGTGTGTGTGTGTGTGTGTGTGTGTGTGTATGTGTGAGAGAGAGAGACAGAGAGAGAGAGGAAGAGAGGGCGAGAGAGAGTTTTTATGGGAGCATCTTATTGTATGATTTAAATTCAATATATTTAGACTGGTTGACTGAATTTGATACTGTGTGTGTCTCTCTGTGCTTGTGTGTTTCCATATGTGTACATATTTGTGATTGTGTGACTGTTATACTTTTGTTTGCTGATTTTTTTTTTCATTTAACAATTAAATTTGAGGGACCCTTAACATGTTCAGGATTTTTTCAGCTGTCCATTTTGTTTTTCCAATTTTTCTATTTATTACTATTGTACTAAGTCATAGCATTTCTGCTGCTTTTCAGTATTTGTGCTAAATACAGCATTTCTGCTAAATCATACTATTTCTGCTATTTTATAAGATTTGTGCTAAATACAGCATTTGTGCGAAATCATACTATTTCTGCTATTTTATAGGATTTGTACTTAATATAATATTTCTGCTTAATTATAGTATTTCTGCCATTTTATAGTATTTAATTCTAAGACAACCAATCATCTATGTCATATTTCTATAATATTTCATATTTTTATTTTAAATGGTCAACATTTCAAGATTCCCCTATGTCTTCTGAACAAAACGGTCTAAGAATGACCGTTTTAGCCCCTACGGTTAGGAATTTATGGCTGTTTGTTTGAGGGGAGTGCTCACTATGAGAAATACACTGCAAAAATCCTGTCTCTCTCTGTGCTGCATATGTTAAAACCTGCACTTGGTGCACCAGTTTTGGCGGGAAAAAGCACACAGCCTCTCTGATTGGTGGATTCAAATTGAGAAGCTCACAGCTGTTTGACTGACCTAGAAATTTCACTTCCTTCTCTCCCTGTGTGTGTGTGTGTACTTTGACTTGCCCTCACCAGCCAGGTGAGGGCAAGTCAAAGTAGTTCTTGCCTCGCCTCTACTCAGTTGTGGTGCATTACATGTCAAATATCTTCAATAATTCACATTTTAATGATAAATTGTCAACACTTGAAGATTCCCCCATCTCTTCTGATCAAAACGGACCAAAAATGACAGTTCTAGCCCTCATGGTTAGGGAATCATGGCCATTTGTTTGAGTGGAATCCTTGATATGAGAAATTGACTGCAAAAAGCTGGTCTCTCTTTGTCCTGTGTGTGTGTGTGTGTGTGTGTGTGTGTGTGTGTGTGTGTGTGTGTTTGTGTGTGTGTGTGTGTGTGTGTGTGTGTGTGAGGAGTGCAGGTTTGTTGGTGGGAAAGAGTAAACAGACTCTCTGATTGGTGGATTCAAATTGAGCAGCACATCCAGGCCGTTTGCCTGTCATAGATATAGCTGAAAATATAAAGATCAAAATAGAAGAAGAAGCTGAGGTGCCACATTTAGTACTTCTCCTAAATTATAGTATTTTTGCTAAATCATAGGATTTGTGTTATCTTATCCCCAGGGCAGCTGTGGCTACAACTGTAGCTTGCCTCCACCAATGTGTGAATGTGAGAGTGAATGAATAGTGGCATTGTAAAGCGCTTTGGGTGCTTTGAAAAGTGCTATATAAATCAAATCTATTATTATCTATGCAGAGTGACCAGCACCATGTTATAGGTCTGGTGAACTCCATCATCAGCTCATTGTGTTCAAGAGGAGACACTTCCTATGACTCCAGTCATTTTCACTTTTACCTAATTGTTGTGCTGTGTTTGCTTATGTGCTGGCTGAAGCGTGTATCTCTCTCTCTCTCTCTGTTACTGTGTGTGTAAAAGCCACCCCTGCATTAATTACTGATAGTTGAGAACAAGTCTTTGTGTATTAACAGGTTTCCACTCGATGAAACTGATTTTTCTTACAAATATGATTTTTACATTACCATGTGGTTTCACAAAGTGTAACTTGTAACAATATGTATTAGAATAAAAGAAATAAATGTGCCATGAACATGTCAGGAGTCACTGTTAAAAAGTCTTATGGCAGTGGGGTTAAAGGACCTCCTGAACCTCTGATTCCTGCAGTGCAGTGATGACCTTATGTTTATTTATGTCTTTTAACCATTATTTCAAATTCAAAGAATCCTGTTTGAAACATTTATTAAACTTATAGAATTAAATTTCTGCTAGTTAGTTTTTGTTGCAAAAAAAAATCTAGTATAATAATATTTAAATTTACATATATTTTTCACGTTTTCAATGCCAATTGTGTGTAACGGCGAAGTTTCCCACTACCCGTGAATGCCTCTTTTGTACGTCTCCGGCTGACTCCTGAATCTCCGCCCACCCTCTGCTCGATCCCTGCCGGTAAGCCTGCTTCTCTGTCTCTCTTCTCTGAAATAAAATGTCTATAAGCTGTTTGAGTGATTTACCCAGTTGTTGTTAGTGACTTATAAAGCCAGTCGAAGTATAAGTCATGTTAAAGTAACACAATGGCTGCTTTTTTAGTGAAACGTTGTAATTTTAGTATTTAAGAGGAGTGTTTAGTATGCTAGCCCTAACAACCTAAGCGCTAACGCCTAGCCTAGCTCCAATAGGCCTAGTGTGAAATTAATATGGTTCATTTGATTGTTTAATACAGTTATTGTGTTGTATCTGGTTCATTCGGTGTATTAGTGTTTCTGAGTCTCTTAGGGAAGCTGAAGTTAGTTCTCCTCTTCATAAATCAGTCAGTTAAAACGGCCTCATTCTTTAGGTTATAAGGTAATGAGCCGCCATTTTAGAACCACTGATTAGCTGCTGAAGCAGCAGGGTCGACTTCAAAGGAGCCATTTTACCGCCTCTGACTGAAGGCCGGGAGAAAAAGATTCATGTGCCTGTGCGGGTTAATTAACAGAAGGGAAAGAGAGTGAGGATAAAACACATAATATAAGAATAATAACATTTCTTCACAATAAGTTTTTTTAATTAATCAATTTTAGTTTTTTAGTTAAATTTTAAGAAGTATTTAACAAATGCTTGTTTGTGCAGGTTGGTTGGTTTTTAAGTAAAACCTACCTACACCTGCAGCTCTATTTAACTTCTCACTTTGTGAAAAATTGATGACATACAAAAAAGGCCACCTTCAAATAAATAAAATGCAGCAGTGCACCATTAATATTATTAATATGATATGTAGATATTTAAAACAACAACATATTAAATTACACTAAATGACACTGTGTGCAGGTGATAATATTTTGGGAAAGAATTTGAATGCAGACCAACTCAAATGTTGAAACCTACAAATATATCACCCAAGCTTTCATTTATGATTGTTCATGCTTTTAAATTGTGGTGTCACAATTTGATGAAGTGTGCAGTGCTAGGTGTAGCAAATCATTGCTTATTAAATCTACTGTGTTATCTAATAGCACCAAACTAATAGAGCTATCACATAACTGAGAAACTTGTGTGGCTTATTACAAATGGATGAAACCAAATTTTACCTTAATGAAGGCAGTAATCTTTAATAAGGTGTAGAAAAAAGAGGTGAGTTGTTTGTTGCTGTGGTAAACAAAGAAGTGTGCTGAATCTTTTGGACTACACAGAGTGATGTAGTATTGACTCTGATGCTGATCTGAGTTGTCTCATTCTGTATTTTTGTGCTTTGTCTTTTGTTACACAGAGTGAAAGAGATCTTTGGTTTTGCCTTTGCTGGTAAGTAACAGTGATTGTAACTGAAGCAGTATAAACCTGGCATTGCGTAGCACATTTGACGACTTGCATACAGTAGTTTGACTTTTTGTGATATGTTTCCATTTGCTGATTGGCAAAAACACAGATTTGTGACCTGTAGCAGCAAAGCCCCCACACAGGGCCTCTGACTGTCCCTGAAAATGTCCCTGAAGTTTAATAGCCCATTTATGTATGATTTAAATTTCTTATGGCTTATTGAATCCAAACATAGCTAAATGTCAGATGTCTTTATCCAGTTGTTCATTTTGTACTTATGTTTGTGGATTTAAGTAGCAGACAAAACAATGAAAGTGTTTTAGGGGAGTCAGTATAAGTGGTTGCTCAAACACTTGAGAGCTGCACAGGTACTGATTTATATTGTCTCTCAAATTCTGCTGATGTATTACATTAAAGTCAGAACACTGTAGAAGTATTTTGCCTGACTCGGTATAAGTAATAGCTTTAACAATAATAAAAACTAAGAGAACCAGAGGTGTGAGTGGACATTGTTAGGTACATTACAACCAGTGTGTCTAATTAGTTTATTACTTATTTAGTGAACATAATATGTTTTAAAATTAAATAGAAATGTTGCCAAAAAGGGACATTGCAACATACATAAATATTCCTAGCAACTGGTAAAATGAAAGGACTTTGTAGTGTAATATTTTAAGACATTTAATTTTAATCACAAAACATGGTGCAAGTCTGTTATGGTAACATGTCAATATTTATATGTATTTTAGGATTTGCATATTTATATCAGACTAACCAAACCATGATGAGGTTTTCTGTTGCTTCTGATTTAAAGAATTACTTTGTATTTAATATTTTTAACCTGAAAGGACATTAAAAGTTGTGGTTTTTCACACTTTATTAGCACTGACCTGTTGTAGAAAATGTTGGAGCCACAAGGCTTCTGTGTAGGAAATATTTGGTGTATCCTGCACTTGTGCCAACAAATATTTGTGCCTGTAGTAATAATGCTTTTATTACACATGCTAAAGCCATGTGAGACCCTGCAGTTCAATTATCTCCTCTTTAGACTACAGTGAACTTAAAAAAGTAAAGTAATTGAGGATTTTACTAGTTAATTTGTGTCACAGTCATTTGGATTGTGTGTGAAGAGGCTCTACTGTCTGAATCATCAAACAGTGATCTGATGAATTGTTTCCTTTCTCTAGACTGCTGATCTGATCGTCTCAAGTCTGGTAAGTAAAGGTTTGTCTGAGGTGCAGTCCTGGGAAATGTTTCTCATTATAGGAGATTCAGTTTAGTGCTGTGAGTGAGCACAGTGGTGATTATCAAAAGTCATCAAATCCTAGAAAAGTCTATGTAAACAATTCCAGACTTACAGATCTCGCTTATCATCATGCTACATTTTTAATTAGGCCCTAATATCGGCCATGCTAAGTTTATTGTAGATTTAGCGGGGTGTGTATTAAACATGCCCCATATTTGACTGAAATATGTAGAAACTGCTGTATAGGAGTCATCTGTCTCCAAATTTTTCATTTTGCCAAAAGTCATACTGAGTAAATTATTTTTTACTTTTATGTTAACGGCTCCCCAGACATTATGATATACTGTTGTACCAGGTAAGTACACACAGAAACGGGAATTTGAGACCTTTGGGCATTTAGGAACATGTGATGTGTCATAAGTTTGAGTTGAGTGCATGTGAAGTGTTTAAAGCAGGTGGTCTGAAACTGTCTGCTCTAACTTCATTGTGTGGGTTTAGCTTGACCACATAATGTTTACAGTAAGTTACTGTAGCACCACATGTTGATTTACAGACTCTGTTTGTTTTTATTATGTTAATAGAATGTAAAAATCTCCTTAGAAATGTTCCACCACCATATGTTAAACATTTTCATTCAGTTGAATCTAATAATGTACTGTACAACTCTTCAGTGTGTAATGTCATATAGATGTTCTGTATTTTTTGGACTGTAAGGGGCACTAAATTCTAAGGCACATTAAGCCAAACAAAACAGATAAGTCAAACTTCATTCAACTCATTTATAATAACTCTCAACATTGTTCAGTTGTAAGACATAAAATACAGAACAATGCACTCACTTTTCAGGATTTGTGTATTGATGAATGTGGATTGATCAGTTTGAAATCTGCTTCATAAGCATGGCTCTCAACAGGTGCCAGGCCCTTATACACACACACACACACCATATTATGTCTAAGCACAGTATGAATTACTCTACAAGGGTGCTGACTATGGTAGCCATGCTCCGACAATACATCAAGTGGTGCTGCTTTGTTGCTTACCAAAGACATACTAAAACATTTGACAGATTTTTGAGTGCTGTGTACCACATAGAATTGGTTTGAAATCAGTAAGCACAACCATATATAAGGTGCACTGTCTATTTTTGAGAAAATTAAAGGCTTTTAAATGTGCCTTATAGTCTGAAAAATACGGTAAAGCCAGGTTTATTGGAAGTGTGTCTAATTCCACTTTCTTTCTGTCTTACAGGTGACCTGCTGCAGAAAACCCTCTCCCTCTATCATTAACAAGCAATTCAGTCTGTCCTATCACTCTCCCTGCTCCATCTTTTTTGACAAGCCATTCTATCTTCTATCATTTCTCCGCCATGAGCTCTATCTAAGTTGACAAGCTTAAACCTGAGTTGAAACGCAATCCTGTGACTTGAAATCAAGTTTTACCAGAATCTAAGTTTTTGGAATTGAAGTTACCACAACTTCGTCGATCTGTTTTCAGAATTCTGAGAGATCTCCGCTCTCACTGCTCCATCTTTCCTGTCGTTAAACTCTCTCACATCCAGTCATTTTGCTGGAAATTACAAGTAAAAAGTTGAATATACAGTAATAGAATTACAGTACAGTAGAACTCACTGTAGAAACTACTTACAGAGCCCTACATTTGTCATTTTAATTTTGCATTACACTTTGAAATAAACACTGATAGTTTGGCTTACAAGTGCAATTTGATCAATTATATAAACTTATATACACCTTTTTTGAGATATTTGTAGTAAGATAATCTGGTTATTTTGTAATTCAGACTCTTATATTCACATAAATATTAAATTTGATTCAAATACATTTTTCAAGTCTGTTTCATTGGCTATAACATTTGACTACAAGTTTATACTATTATTATTTAAGGACAAACCCTTTTTTGTCACTCAGTGTAAGTGTTCAGTTACAATTGTCATCTAGAGGCTGCCCTGAGAACCCAGACTTCCTGTTTCCTGACTGCTGCAGAACATCCAGCTGAAGAATCCCCATCGCCTGTCATCTGATCACCACACCATCACAGCTCCTTATATTTGCTTTAAATTTTAAATATCTGAAAGATTTACACAAAGTCTACTTAAAAGCTAAGAGTTTTATTATAGAGTTTTATTATAGCCTGTTGATTGATTGTTGAGATTTATTCTGCATATTACATTCCAGAAGTATAGACCTATTTGTTATCCAGTCTGGTTAAAAAAAATATAAGTAATAATATACAGTTTTTGAAAAAGCTACAATAAAACAGACCAAAGTGTTTTCAAAGAACTTTAAATAACTTTTATATTGAGTTTGTATTTAAGTCAGCCTTTTACATTAATTCTGATAAATCTCTGATTTAATAGTCATTAAAGTCATTAGTTTTTCAGTGTTTACAGGTTGACTTTTGTTTACATTTGTGTATACATATAAGTTCCAGTTTGTACTTCAACAAAATGCCAAGAAAAGGTCAAAGGTCGCAGTCCCAGAAGCTTAGATGGCAAAAGCAGCGAGAACAGGTAAATGCTTCTCAGACTGGTGAGCAGGTAAAGGTGTCAGTTACAAGTATTCCCAGTCCAGAAGTGCAGAGCAGCGTCCAGACAGACAGACAGTGTCTTATGCAGATGTGGTAAAGAGAGGTGTTCGCTCAGCATGTGTGCCAGATGCTAAAGTACA
Source organism: Pelmatolapia mariae (assembly GCF_036321145.2). Taxonomy (NCBI): domain Eukaryota; kingdom Metazoa; phylum Chordata; class Actinopteri; order Cichliformes; family Cichlidae; genus Pelmatolapia; species Pelmatolapia mariae. Next base: position 70,572 of record NC_086243.1, on the reverse strand, counting down.
GCAGGTAATTCAGACTGAACCCCAGGTAACTGTGCAAACGCAGCATGATAGAGAAGCTCCAGGACCATCTCATGTACAGGTTACAAACAGTGAAAGCCGTCCACGAGTGAGTAGCATCTGTGCGTCCCGAAGCCAGGCCTCTCCTCAGTATGGAAAGTACAGGAATCAGCAATGCATGGCTAACAGTTTGGTTTTCCTGTCATTCTTACACGAGGATGAATTCATTACGAGAGCAGATCTTAACAGTGTGTTGGACAAAGGCCATGCCGTGCATTCAGATGCCAGAAAGAGGGTTGTGAACAGGGTGTTTCTAGCCACTGATGAGCTTCCCACAGTGGTCAGCAGTCGCAGACACAAGTATCAAGTGGACATGTCTCAGTTTGCTCGTTACGGCACATTTGATGGTACAGATCATCTTCAGAGCCTTGAACAGGGACTACAGTGTTTGGCTTCAGCGGTTCGCTATGCTTTGCTAGTCATGGGAGGAAACGTCATTGCAGTTTGCAGGCTGACTTCAGGTGAATACGCATATTTTGACCCTCACTCACGTAAGTCTACAGGAATGCCATTGTCACTAGGTGTAAGTGGTGGAACTGCAGTTATGTTAAAATTCACACGTCTTAACGACATGACTGACAGGATCAAATGTTTGTACCGAATGTTTAGCATCGCACCAACCAGCACTTATGAGCTACAGCCTGTCGAGTTTCACAGTGAAAACGCTGCTGACCAAACAGATGCTTATCAAACCACCGAATACAGACAAACCGCTGCAAGTGTTCCAGCCGCAGCTTTAAATGAACCTGTCCATGAATTAAATTTCCATGCAACCACTGAGCAGACACGGAAAACTGTTACGGAGACTTTAATCACTGAAGTGACATCATCCAGAGTGGATTATTCAGATGAGACAGCTGCTACTGAAAACAAGAATCGTCCTTCTGATTATTTACAGAAAGAAACCTCTGCATCTTCTGTGAGAGAAACTCAGGTAATATCAGATGCTGTTCCTCAGAATGATTCAAACACTGTCTCCTGTTCAACTAAGGCAACACAGGAACTGCCACATAAAATTTTGAAACGTAATAAACAGGAAGCACATAAAATGAGGAGAAGGTCACTGGCCCAACAGAAATTACCACAAAGAAAGGAAAATCAGAAAAGGAAGGAAAGGGAGATGTACAGTTGTGATGAAAGCTTTAAGGCAAAGAAAAGAAATTCCAGTAGAAAGTCTAATGATCCAGATCACAGACAGAAGAAGAGAGTGTACAAAAATAATCTGTATAAACTAAATGCTACATATAGAGAGAAACAGACAGAACATTTGAGAAAGATCTATAAAGAAAGAGATGATTTTAAGGAAAAACAGAAGGAGCAAATGAAAAGGCTGTATAGAGAAAGTGCTAAAATTAGAGAGAAAAAAAGGGAATGTGTCATAAGGACATACAAAGACAATCCTATATTCCGAGAAAAGCAGAAAGAACGTATAAGGAGAACATATAGAGAGTCTTCTATATTCCGAGAAAAACAGAAAGAACGTATAAGAAGAACATATAAAGAGTCTTCTATATTCCAAAAAAAGCAGAAAGAACGTATAAGAAGAACATATAAAGAGTCTTCTATATTCCAAAAAAAGCAGAAAGAACGTATAAGGAGAACATATAGAGAGTCTTCTATATTCCGAGAAAAACAGAAAGAACGTATAAGAAGAACATATAAAGAGTCTTCTATATTCCGAGAAAAGCAGAAAGAACGTATAAGAAGAACATATAGAAGTTCTGTTGAATTCAGAGAGAAACACAAAGCCTGCATGAGGTCATATGTATATAAACTATATCAAGAAAGTGAAGAATTTAAAAAGAAAAAACTATCTTACATCACTAAACGTTATGGAGAAGAGAGACAATTTCAGCAACAACACAAAGAGAATATGAGAGAACGAATGAGAGTAAAATATTGGAACGTTTTTTCTTTTAGACAGATGCATAATATCAGATGTGCAATGAACATAAAAAGAAAATATCGTCAGATGCATCGACCAGCTGAAAGTTTACAGTCTAATTCAGATAACAGTTTAATGAATGAGGCCATATCTCGTTTCAGATCAAACATTAAATCAGCACCATCTTATGTTTGTACTGTTTGTCTAAAAGCTTCTTTTCCTAATCAGGTGAAAATCTGCAAAAGAGAAAATTACTTAAAACACCAAACTGTAGCTCAGCAGTGTCTAACTGGTAAATTTGTTCATGTGTGTGATGAAGCATGTAATGATCACTGCAGCTTTCCTGTTGAGAGAAAAAAGGAGTATATCTGTCACACGTGTCACAGTTCCCTCAAAAGTGGACGCATGCCAAGGCTTGCTGCTGTCAATGGTTTAGATCTGCAGGATATTCCAGCTGAACTGTGTGATCTCAACATTCTGGAGAGACATCTGATTGCCAAATGCATTCCATTTGCTAAGATTATTCCACTTCCAAAGGGCAGACAAAGACTCATACGTGGTAATGTGGTGTGTGTACCATCTGAAGTCCAACAAACAGTTGACTCTTTACCTCGGCTCAGAAACCAATCACAGATAATGAGGATCAAGCTTAAAAGACGACTGTGCTACAAAGGTCATCAGCTGTTCCAGACTGTCACCTGGTCTAAACTGATCCAAGCCCTGCGTAAACTCAAACAGATTCATCCACAGTACACAGATATTGTTATCAGAGATGATGCATTGCTTTGTGATCCAACGTTACCTGATGATGACAGCAGTGATGAAGCCAGCATGGGAAGTGATGGTTATGATGAAGCAGATTTAATGGAAATTGACAACTATGAAAAAGATGCCCTTTTGTGTGAAACCGAGTCTGAAAGTGAACAAGATATTAATATGCAATCCTGTGATGAACAACCAGAAGAACAAAATCCAGAGGAACCAGAAAGTGATTTGAACAATGGAGGTTTTGCTCTAGAAAGTTGCCTGCAGCCTGTTGACATTTCAGAAGAGATTCTCTCTTTCACTGATAACACATATTGTGTGGCTCCTGCAGAAAGAAACAATCCTGTTAGCTTCTTCAGAACTCCTCATTTGGAAGCCATGGCATTTCCTGTGCAGTTTCCTACTGGTCAGAATACACTGGATGAAAAGAGACGTCTTAAACTCACACCGAGTGCTTACTTCAAGTCAAGGCTTTTCAACATTGATGCAAGATTTGCCAAAGACACAAATTACCTATTTTTCTCACAGTTTGTAACTGAAATACACCTGGCTAATTCCAGCATGACAATACAGCTAAGGAAAGGTAAAACTATGACCAAAGATGGACGCAAAATCACATCAGGAATGTTACAAAGTAAGACAGAAGTAGAGAAGCTGGTAAGAAATAAAGATGCAATCAGATTTATGCAGCCACTCAGAGGAACTCCAGCTTACTGGCAGAAAACCACCAAAGATCTATTCAGTATGGTTCGTCAAATAGGAACACCTCAGTTCTTTGTCACTTTCTCTGCTGCTGAGATGAGATGGCCCGAAGTAATTCAAGCAATAAAGAGACAGCAAGGTGAAGAGGTTGATTTTGAAGCCCTGGACTGGTCAGAAAAGTGTGAAATTCTAAGATCAAATCCAGTAACCACCATGCGAATGTTTGATAAGCGTGTTGAGGCTTTGTTCAGAGATTTGCTTTTTTCTCCTGCGCAGCCCCTTGGTGAAATCCTTGATTACTTTTACAGAGTTGAGTTCCAGCACAGAGGCAGTCCACATATACACATGTTGCTGTGGATTCGAGAAAAGGTAGAAGTAGATGTGGATGACGACCAAACTGTCTGTGACTTTGTGGACAGATATATCTCAGCTCAACTCCCTGATCCAGAAAAACAACCTGAACTGCACAAAAAAGTCGCTGAACTACAAAAGCACAGCAAAAACCACACAAAAACATGCTTTAAGAGTGTGAACTCTGGTTGTAGATTTGGGTTTCCAAAACCACCAGCCACAAGAACAATGATTGTGAGAAAGGATGAGGATTCAGACACTGAAGCTGCAAAAGCCAAACTCAGACCTTTGTTGAACCTGCTGAAGGAACCTGAAGCTGCTTCTCTCACCATAGAGCAGATTCTGTCACGATGCAACTTGACAATGAATGAGTATGAGCAATGCCTCCAAGACATAAACAAGAAAACAGCACTGATTCTGAAACGTGACCCAAAGGACTGTTGGATCAACAATTACAACCCACACCTGCTTGAAGCTTGGAACTCTAATTTAGATGTCTCATTAATTTTGAATGCCTATTCATGTATAGAATATCTCTGTAAATATATAACGAAGAAAGAATCTGGCCTCTCTGAATACCTGAAGACAGTTATTGATAACTCTGATAAGAACACGGTCAATGAATGTGATGAAATGAGAGCTGTGATGCAGGCTTATTCAAAAAAGAGAGAAATCAGTGCACAGGAGTGTGTGACTCGAGTCTGTGGCCTAAAAATGAAAAAATGTTCCCGCAGTGTTGTATTTGTACCAACAGATGATAACCCAGTAAAAATGAGTCGCCCGATGAGCTATCTGGAAACCACAACACATGACAGTTGTAATATTTGGATGACAAGTTTGAGTGATAAATACAAATGCAGACCTGAGACACCAGAATATGAGGAAATGTCACTGGCTGATTTTGCTGCCTTGTGCCGGTTGGTGAGTGGTCCAAATGAAGGAAAAGATGTGCTTCCTCTTCTAAACCAGCTTGGATTTGTACAAAGGCGAAAGAATGATAAACCAGCTATAATCAGGTATTATCACTGTTCAGAGGAAAAAGATCCTGAGCAATATTATGGACGACTGTTGAGACTTTACCTTCCACACAGATCAGAACACGAATTGAAACCACAAGGGTTCCAAACCTATCAGTCCTTCTACAACTCAGGTTTTGTGCGACTTCCATGTTCAGACTACAGTGAGTCTGTGAAAAGGGTTGTGAAGAGAAATAAAGACAAGTATGAGAAGAACTCTGAGGATATTGAGAGTGCACTGGAAGAGTTTGAACAAAATAGAGACGTTGTGATTGATGAATGGTGTAATCTGGCTCCTGAATCTGAAGTTGTGAGGTTGCAATGTGATGAGAATCTTCCTGAGAGACATTCTGATGATGAGAACGAACAGGAGAATGTCCCCGACTACAGTCGTCAGTCTGATGCTGTAACAGAGATCAGAGCCGTCAGAGAACAACCTGCAGTCGATCCAGCTGTGGTACGTGTAATGTATCAGAATCTGAACCAGAAGCAGGCCTGTGTGTTCTATGCCATAAGAGACTGGTGTATTCAGCGCGTTTGTGGTTTGAACCCAGATCCATTTTTCTTCTATATCAACGGTGGTGCAGGAACTGGAAAGTCACATCTGATTAAATGTATTCACTCTGAAGCATCAAAGATCCTGAGCAGACTGCCTGCTAATGCAGAAGAAGCTGACATATCAAATCCAACTGTTTTACTGACATCATTTACTGGGACAGCAGCTTTTTCTATCAATGGCTCTACGTTACATTCTCTACTGAAACTACCCAGGAGTCTGAAACCACCCATTCAAGGACTTGGTAACCAACTGGATGAAGTCAGATCTGAGCTTATAAATGCTGAAATTATTGTTATTGATGAGATTTCGATGGTTTCAAAACCCCTTTTTGCCTATGTGGATGCAAGACTGAAACAAATCAAAGGCACTCAGAGACCTTTTGGTGGAATGTCAGTTTTAGCTGTTGGAGATTTTTACCAGCTGCCACCAGTGCGACAGTCTAAACCTCTCTGTGTTTATGATCCAGAACAGATTGACCTATGGCAGGAACATTTTCAGATGATCACTCTAACCGAGATCATGCGTCAGAAAGATGATGTGGCCTTTGCAGAGATGCTGAACAGGATTAGAGTCAAAGAAAAGACAGATGAGCTTTCTCAATGTGACAGAGATTTGTTGTCACAGGCTGTGACTGCACCAGAAGAATGTCCAATCGAGGTCTTACACATTTATGCCACCAACAAGAATGTTGAATCCCACAACACAGATACGCTCAAGAAGCTTCATTCAAACATTATAATCATCACTGCAGACGATTTCCAGAAGGATAAATGTACAGGTAGAATGGCACGAAGAGACAAACCATTTACAGGTGGGAGAAATGATTTACCTGACACCCTGAATGTTGCTGAAGGAGCCCGAGTGATGCTGACCAGAAACTTGGACACACTAAACGGTTTGGTCAACGGTGCTTTTGGCATACTGATAAAGGTGGTGAGATCTGAAAATGATGGACACATAATTAAACTGGGGCTCAGAATGGACAACCGGCAGCCTATGAGACACAACCGCAGTGCTAATGCAGCATCTGATGATCTGGTTTACATTGAGAGAGCAGAGGAGAGTCTGAAGTTTAAAGGAGCGGTACGCAGACAGTTTCCTGTAAAGCTCGCATTCGCCTGCACAATTCACAAAACCCAGGGTCTTACAACACAGACAGCTGTAGTTTCAATGAAGAACATTTTTGAACCAGGTATGGCTTATGTTGCTCTCAGCAGGGTGACGTCTCTCAGTGGACTCTATTTGCAGGACTTGGATGAGAAAAAGATTTATGCCAATCCTGAGGTAACTGCAGCGCTCCAAACCATGAGACAAGCCAGCGTTGAGGAAATGATGCCTCTTCTTCAGGTCAGAGAAACAGCCAGCAGACCTGACACTCTTACACTGATCCATCACAATACAGAGGGTTTGCCATCTCACATCAGTGACATCAAGAGTCATCATGAAATGTGTTTAGCAGATGTTTTGGGTCTCACAGAGTCTCACCTCCAAGGCTCCTTTGTTGCAGACAGTCTTCATTTGGACGGCTACACCATGTTCAAACGCAACAGACATGTGTCCTACACAAACTTTCCTCACATGGCCAGCAGAAGTGGTGGTGGAGTTGTTGTATATTTGAGGAATCATTTTCAGGTTCAGGTAAAACAGTATCTGCATAATGTCACTGATCTTGAGTTTTTAGTGTTGAAGGTTCAGGCTCCATTCCCTGCGCTCATTGCGGTTGTGTACAGACCTCCAGACTACAGTTTGACACCATTCATGCAAAACCTGGTAAGTCTTTTAGATTCTCTTGAAATAATGGACTGTCACCCAATCATTGTGTGTGGAGATTTTAATGAGAACCAGTTACAGAGTGGAAGGAAACAGATTCTGGAGCAGTTTCAGTCGAGAGGGTATTCACAGCTGATCACTTCTGCCACTACAGACAAGAACACCCTGCTTGACCTCATTTTTATTTCTCAGCCACAGCAGAATCTTCATTCAGGTGTTCTGAGGACATATTACAGTTACCACAACCCTGTGTTTTGTGTCCTGTCCTCCAGCCAATCATGAAGTCGTCTGGTGAGTTTTGAAACAATTACAGATCATGTTTGTTGCAGAGTTTACTGATTGTAGAGTATGAAAAAGATTTTTCATTGAAAAAAATGGTCTTCCCTACTCTTTCTTATTGCAATGTTATTAATCATTTCACCAAATCATGGCTGTACTTCATGCAGAGCCGGGAGATCTGCTTTCTGTTATCATGCACCTCAGATCTGAAATATGCTGCAAAAGGTATTAAACGGACATAATTTATTTTTTATTCTCATGTTTTAAATGACTAAATCTACTAATGCATTTTTTCATGGATGTTAACTGTCATCTCCTTTTTTGATACTTTTTTTACTCTGATGTATGTATCTCAACAAACGAGAGCTTCCCCTCAAAGGCCTTTCAAATATGAAATAGTAAATAAATAAATCCCAGATAAATGCAGGTATTTATTATGGGTCACATGAATAAATGCAGACAATTATATTTTCTTGATTATAGTAAATTTTGTAGAATCAAATGTTTTTGGGATGAATGAGGTTTTGCTTATCATGTTTTACAGGTAAAAAATGTTAAAAGTTTTAAACTATCTTTAGGCTACCAGAGATGTCTATAATGATACATTATGTAGAGAACAACATTTTTACAGCTTACAGAATATATATTAAATCTGATTTAGAAGTACATGGAAAGTTTCTGCATCCATTTTCTGACTTGGCCTTTATCCGGGTGGGTTTGGGTTTGGGTGGATAAAGGCCAAGTCAGAATTCTCTGAGCAGCTGGAAAAAGCTGCTAATAAACAAAGACATCAGAAAGCGGGGGCTTTAGGTGTAGCCCCCGCTTTCTGACGCACTAATTAGATTTAGTAACTGACACCCCATACTAGCATTACATAGACACTTGGGGGCTGAGATGGGTGGGTGGGGAGGGTGGGTGGTGTTAAAAGCACTTTATGTTTTGTAGATGTATTTTTTTCAGTCCTGTTTCCTTTGAGGCAAAAGCTTCAAACGTCACCATTCTCAGCTGAAACAACAACATCTTAACACCATCTTCATGAACTGCTGAGCCAAACCTGATCCATCAGTGCTGGACTGCACAGATAACTACATGCCACAAGGAGACTGCTGTGTTATGAACTGCCATACCAGTGTGTCTTCAATGGAGAAGATGACACACCCATCACCTGACCTCCTGCCTGATCTGGAGACCATCATCATGCTGCCACACTAGACACCTCTGAGACCATCAAGGATGACTCATACTAAGGAAACTGTATTTTCTGTCAGAGATGCTCAGTGATCCTCAGAGCAGAGAGAGGTATGATTCTTTATCTTTGATTAAAAAAAAAATCAGTGTTTTTAATTCAATTAATTAATTAAAATCCTGTTTAATGCATAAAGAATTACACACTCAAATGATTATACTTGTTGACACTTTTTAAATTTTAATTCACATTATGGATTACAAATCTATGCTTTTTCTACTCTGTCTCTCTGTGCAGGTATTGGTGTCTTCTGAGTTCTTCAGTGTCCCAACTGAGACATTCAAACCTCACTGCAGAGCTCATGTCTTTCCTCACCATCATGTGAGTGTGAGATTGCTCTGGATTCTGGTTATGTGGCCTGCAGCACCTATAAGGTATTTCAAAATTGTTCATTGTATAACTTATTTCTAGTTTTTAGTCCTTAACACAAATAAAATGTTCCTTTTCTGTATTTTTTAGAACAAGCTCGTCCTGCATGCCTGCATTCCAGCTTCTTAGACTTTACGCAAGTGGACAGAATATCAGTGTTTGACCGCTCTTATAGACACCAACTTCTGTCAACTCACTGCTACTGATCAGGCACCTCACTCCAGGAAGACAGAGGGCTGCAAGCCTGTCATCGTTTCCAGTGTGGCTTTGAATTCTTGGGGTAGCATCAGATTTTTCCCACAAATATTCAAAGGTAACACTTATTTTGAGCTTATTTGTTAAATCAGAAGTCTTCCATTGTGTAAATTATATTTGATATGTTTTTGTCTTCTTTTAGATTCAGGCTACGTCCACACGTACACGGGTATTTTTGAAAACGGAGATTTTCCGTTTTCGTTTTAAAAAATAATCCCGTCCACACGTAAAGGCAGAAATGAAGGAAAACGCTGCTAGGAACATGCCAAAGCAGCAGGTGGCGCTATATTCCTAACCGTTTAGAAATGTTGGCCAATCAGAAGTCTAGAAGCCTCGGTGAGAAATAGTAAACAAAGCTGGGGCATAGAAGCAGAACCCAGTCGTATGTGTGGAGGGACAGTAACTGTGTGTGTATATGTAAGCATTTAAACATTGCAGAGAGTACAATTAACAGTAACAGTATTGTAGAAATTCATTTCACCGAAACAACAACGTGGCGCACAGTGTGACGTCAAAAAAGGCGCACATCTTTGACGCTGCGTTTTCTCCGTTTTTCTCGTCCACACGTAAATGCAAAAACGGAGTTTTAGAAAATATCCACCCTGGCCGGAGTTTTTAGAAATCTCCGTTTTCAGTGACCGAAAACGCCGTTTACGTGTGGACGAAAGGTGCAAACGCATAGAAAAATCTGCGTTTTCAAAAATACCCGGGTACGTGTGGACATAGCCTTAGATGCAGTGACCGGATGTGCTGCAGCTTTGTTAACTGTTTGGAAAACATCTGTTTGTGATGGTATTTAAAATTACACTTTAAGGTGACAGTTTCCATGTAATTTCAGTCCTTTTTCTAAACAAAAACAAATTTTAATTAACATATTTTTTTTTATTTTTTTTACCAGCACATCATTAGTCAAAGTTAAAAAGAGCCACATGTTACACCAACAATGAATTTTTGACTCTGTTTGTGTCACCAGATTTAACAAACAATATCAGACCTATGAAATAAGTAATTGCACCATTTTTGGATAAATGTGCAATTATATTGTTTTGTATTTTCAATTGTTGAATAATTATGTTGTAGAACAAACCCAATCTGTTTAGCCAAACAACATAACTTGTTTGGTTAAATAGTGGATTTGTATAATTTTAGTCTACAAGTATAGCAAGCTGAATTCATACAAACACACAGCTCTAAATCTTGAATTGTAGGATGCACAATAATGATCATTTAATTATTATGGACATTTAAATCAGAATCTATTGAACCATTACACATATTCTTTATAGAGATTACACAACCTCAAAATGCGAAAAAAACA